>NC_022028.1:24725617-24729835 GCF_000317375.1 Microtus ochrogaster | reverse complement strand
TACACAGCCAGACAGGAGTAAGAAGTAAAGAAAAGGAATACAGACACAGAGAAAGATAAAAGCCAAATAGATAAATGGTATAATTTAAGTTAAGAAAAACTGGCAAGAATCAAGCCAAGGTAAGATCAGGTATTCATAACTAAGAATAAGCCTCCGTGTGTGATTTATTTGGGAGCTGGGTGGTGGGTCCCAAAGAGCAAAGAGTAAAATGTCACACAACATTCCCTGCAGTTTGCAGTGCCGTCCTGCTCTAGTTTAGAATCTGAGAGCAAGCCTCACTTGGAAGAATGTGAGTTACTAGCCTGGCCTGTCACCACAGGAAAAGGAAGCAGCTTGAGCGGCATTTGTCATGACTATGCACTAAAGAAGGCTATGTATACAATGCAAAAATGGCAGCGCTTCCGCCAGAAGAGTGGGAAGTAGAGCTAGGCCAAGCACACCCCAACAGACACTTCGCTTAACCCTAATAAGAACAGGCTCCTCAGTTAAGCTTCAATTGACACGGACCACCTCTCATCTCTCTCTCTCTTTGGAAATGAGAGGAGGAAGTTGAGGATCGCCTTCCACAACAGAATTTCCAGGTGTCGATGACGAAAGTAGGAATAATAGCCCTGGTGTTTCCCAGGGAAGTTGTGAAGACTGGTGTTGGACAGTGGGGGGCTTCTGTTGCCTCTGCCTGGGCCCCTCCAGCCCAAGTCCTCCCAGAACTGTTCTGCTCACAATGATAGATGCCCTGCACAACAGCAGCATCCTAACCCAGCCACCCTCTTTCAGGACAGGCTCTAGGGACAGTGCTGTGGGAGAAAGACTCTGCTGCCCTCAACGTGACCCTTTCATCTCTGCTTCCGGACCACTTTTTCTAGGAGTAGCTATTTGTCAGTGAGCTAGGAGGGGAAGCAATAGATTCGTGCACACACCCGCTTATTCCCTAACTCGATCTTGCTGACCCCCAAGTGTGCTGGAATAGGGAAACACACTCCTGACACTGCCTCCTCTCTTTAACCTCGGGTTTCTGGCATAAAAGATCTACGTCAATCCAGGTCCTCAGAGAATCAGGCTCTGTGAGGACATGGGTGATGGAAGAGTCTCTCAGTCATACGGAGAAGAAAGCCGAGAATGGTTGGGAGCAGCACTGAATTCATCAAAGTCTGACTCTAAGCGAAGGAGTGAGGGAAGAGCATCCAGAAGTGCCCTAGACTACCTGGTGACCCAGGGAAGGCCACAAGACCAAAATAAAACCCTCAGGCCAAAGGTGGTGGTAAGAAGAGGTCCGTGTGCTCTGGGGTCTGTCTGAGTAACCCTGACTAATGCTTCCTGTGAGTCATCTGATCATTTGCTCCTCCTGTAACATAAGGACCATGTCAATAGCAATAGCAAGCCGTTGTCTCCTGGTCCCTTAAGGAGATGTTCTATGTAAAAGTATGAATAAGGGGGGGGCGGGGGTTCGAGATGGGGTTTCTCTGTGTAACAGTTCTAGCTGTCCTGGAAATAGTTCTTGTAGACCAGGCTGATCTCGAACTCACAGAGATCCACCTGCCTCTGCATTCCACATTCTGGGATTAAAGGTATGTGTCACCACCACTGCCCAGCTAAAAGTATGAATTTTTACAGGGTATGTCCTTTAACTATGTGTTCATATGATACCTAAATGAGTAATAATTGTATCTTATGCCTTCATCTCTCTGCTTCCCTACTTGAGATGCACTGTGATCATCGGCCCCCATTCCCCTGCGCGCCTCCTCCCTCCCCCCCCCTTAACCATGTAACAAGCTCAGTATGGTGGTACACACTTGGAAGGGGAAACAAGAGAATCGCTGGAGTTTGCCTTGTCTAATCCAAAAGTCCCAGGTTCCAATAAGAGACCTCATTATACAAGACATGGTGAATGACACCTATGGAACAAACTCAAGGTTGACCATGGGCCCCATGTGCCTACAACAGCAACCTATAAGTACGTGAACCCGTACTGACACCTACTCGTAAACTCACAAATTTATACCAGTGTGGATATTAGAAACACAATAATGAATATAGTCTGGACCAATTCTTCACTTGCAATGATAATATAAAACACACAGGCGGCCGCTTGGATTGACTCAGGGTCCCACTATATAGTCACCATTTCATTTTGGCAAAGTGCCAACTGATTTTACGGCACACCCTTGGATTTCTGATTCAGTTAGGACTTTGATGAACTTCAGAGGTGTGTTTACCCATTTATAGTGGACTCTTCATTTCATTTCTACAGGTGTGTTGATTCTTTTCCCTCATTTCCGACCCTGCCCCGTCCCTGTTTCTGATGACCTCCCTTCCCACACTCCGGAGCGCAGAGCACCTGCCAAGAACATCTTTAACCTTTTGTCCTTGCTGTGAAACTGACTGCGTACCCTCCTTATGTTTGTATTTTCCCCCCTACATCACAGAAAGCAGCACTGCGCCTTTTCCCTCGTGCAATGGTTCTCAATCTTCCTAACGCTGCAACCCCCAACTAGAAAATCCTTTTCATTCCTACATCATCCCTGTAATTTTGCTACTGCTATAAACTGTAATGTAAACATCTGATATGCAGAGGATCTGATATGAGGCAACTCCCGTGAAAGGGTTGTTTGACCCCCAAAGGGGCCATGACCCACGTGTCGAGAACCACTGTTTTAGGGTCGCATCTCTGGGCCAACCTTAGGTTCTTAGTTCATTCTTTGCAAACTTGTGGCCTCAACTGCTTCTTCTAACCTGCAGTCTCTGTCTTCTCTTGTTTTCCTGATTCCTTGGTGTCGATTTATGCTCCACGGAGTATATTTTCCTCAATCCTGGTGTTTGGGATCATCCATCATGAGTCTTATACAACCTAGGTGACTTAAGCTTGGTGGCCTTAATATTATAGCCAGTACTAAGTCTGCCATGTATGACAATGGCTGACCATCGTCTTCCACACCTGTCCCTCCATGGGTGTCATGTTCTTTGGGGGTCTTCAGCCCTGACCACCTGCCTGTCAATCATTTCCGTCGGCTCTTCTCCGTTCTCTGATCTCCACCCCATCCCTCCATGCCTCCAGGGCTCTTCTGTAGCTTCTCTTTCTGAGCTCCCTGGCCATCTCCACACTGCTGACTGCCCAGAAGTTCACGTCTCTCTGGAGGTGTTGACCCACATTATCTATGTACATTTCTACTTGGATGTCTTGCCAAGTACCTCAAGCTCAAGTCAAGCCAAAATCATTATCTTCCCACCCAACCGGTTCTTCATGCCGCCTTTGGCTTTGTGCAGTCAGCGTTCCAGACACCCTTTGTTTCCCTTATTCATGTTTAAGCAGTTTTCAAACCCGATACATGTTCCCTCCATCACAGCTTTGTATGTTGCCATTGTTTTCAGACCAGCTTCCGTCCCTTACGTTGGGGCTCTTACTGTTTAAGTAGCATCCTGATGAGCCTCTCGGTCCAGGTTCCTTCTCTTTAGGTGGGTTCCCTTAGTGGTGCAGGTTAATTTTAAATCACAGTTGAGCCATGTCATTTTCTGCTTCCTATTGTTGTCCAATCAGAAGACAAACTTCTTGGTATAGAATTAAGTCCTATCTAGCCTGCCCTCAAACCCTGCCTGACATCTCTTGGCTATATTTAATGTATATGTCTTATTTTTATTTAAAACTGTTTCCTGGTCTCTAACTACAACCTCATTTTTTACATTTTCAGACTTTTGCTTAGATTGTGTTTGCCTCAAATACCATAATGGATTGATTAAAATGCCGCAGGATCCCCCGTGGTTGCAGCAGCAGAAACACTGCAGGTCCCTGAGCAGTGGCAGTGGGCATCCTGCAAGGATGGTGCACAAGATCACACCACAGGTCTCTGAAGGTGGCTGGTCCCGGGCAGGACACCATGCGGAGGGCGAGAGACAGAGACATGGATAGACACGCATGAGTGAGGTTGGATATTTATTTAGTAGAATATGGAAGGAAAGGGGAGAAGAGAGAAGAGCAGAGAGAGAGGGGCAGAGACATGGAAGCTACAGGGACTCAGGCTGAAAGCTGAAGATCAACTTGCCTCCACCAAAGGGGGGCGTGGCTTGTCTCTTAAAGGGACAGGACAGATCATTACAACCATTCCTTTTCACCCTACATATCGTTAAAATCTTTTTTGTTTTTTTGTTTTTGTTTTTTGTTTTTCCAGACAGGGTTTCTCTGTGGCTTTGGAGCCTGTCCTGGAACTAGCTCTGTAGACCAAGCTG
>NC_022028.1:24716716-24724502 GCF_000317375.1 Microtus ochrogaster | reverse complement strand
AGAAGGAGGGGGAGCACGAGCAAGGAACTCAGGACCGCGAGGGGTACACCCACACACTGAGACAATGGGGATGATCTTTCGGGAATTCACCAAGACCAGCTAGCCTGGGTCTGAAAAAACAAACCATGTTTTTAAGCAGGCTGCCCTAGCACACAGTACCTTCCAATAGATTCCTCTGAAGCCTTTTTTTTTTTCCTTTTAAGAGCATTTTTAGATTCACAGCAACCTGAGCAGAAGGTACAGAATGTCCCAGCTCCTCGGTCCTGGCATACACACTACACTATCCCCTCCAGCATAGTGCTACACTTGGCTGCCCGGTATTGACTCATCTTTATGACCCTAAGTCAGACGTTCACATTTGAGGAGGAAGTAGATGGCTGGATCAGCAAAGTCTCTGCCATGAAGGTACTAGGACCTGAATTCAGACCCCAAGACCTTACACAAAGTGCTTGGCATAGTGGAGCATGCTTATAACCCCAGCCTTGGGCTGATGGATGGAGAGAGACAGATGAGGGGGTCCTGGGGGTCCTGAAGCTCACTGGCTAACCAGCCTAGCCAAGAGGATGAGCTTCTCAGTGAGACACCCTGTCTCAAAGACGTTGGAGAGCAATGGGGAAACAAAGGCATCTATTGTCTACCTCAGACCTCCACACCCACACGCTCAAATGTACACACATATCCTCCTCATGTGCACAGCACACACATGCAACACAACAAAACATGGAAGTGCACACACACACATACACAAGAAATGAAAGGAGTTTGGGGAATTTATAAATTAGATTGTTCATTCCTAAATAATCAATGTGTCGAGTATCAATTTCTTTAAAAGGGAAAATTAGTGTATTGATTTTTTTCCCCCACAGGGAAACAGCAAATTATCACCGAAAGGAGAGACATCACTACCAAACTTACAGAAATAGAAAGGATTTTAAGGAATAAGCAATTATATGACACTAAACGATGATATTCTAAGCAGAACAAATATAATTTTGACACATCTATTCAATGGAGATGTATTTATCTGCCTGGCCTCAGACATGTGTTTCCAGAGAGTGAGTGAAGGAGTTAGCTGTGTTCTCGGTACTGACTGACAGCAGATGATGATGGGCCTCCGTCCTCCTGTGACGGCTGGCTGACTTCCATGGTTAAACATGGCTGTCTAAGTCGAACAGCGTAACTTTCTCTTTCTCCCCTCCACGTCCCTTCTGACGGCTGCAGAGGCTTACAGCTTGCTGGTTGTGCTATTTTACTTTCAAAATCATGAAATTATCCTTGGGCTTAAAATAATAATTTGTAAAAAAAAAAATTCATGAAGTTCAATAAAGAACTTTGCCTGTTTTTCTAAATAGCCACTGGAAAAGCGGTCCATTGCGTGGGAATAAGCGAAGGGACATGTTACTCGGTTCCAGGTCAGCAGTGTGGTTCACAGACTGGAGGAAAAGGAAGTTTCCCACTCGGTGAGCATTGCACAAGGTCTCGCTAAGACAACCTATAATCACTAAATGACCTGGCGTGGAGAGCTGAAGAATTTAACAGATTATGGCCCCTGTTTATGGGCTTCTAGCAACCACTCACAAATCGGCACCTTTACATGTCATGTGGGAAGCTACAACCTTGATTCACAAGGATAAGATGGTCTACACATCAGCACTTCGTGAATACCCAACCTTGTAACTGACAAGATGGTCGTGGAGCCACTTTGGACCATGTGAGAGAGAGTCCCATTTTCACGAGTAGAAGATATTAGATAAATAAAAATCTTAGAAGCTAAGATGATTGGCACTTGCATGCAAAGACTGGGTCTTTGGCACATGTCAGAACAGGTCTTTAAGATCTTGCTTATGCGGAAAGTCAACGTATAGCTGGATCTAACAATAATAACATGCTCTTGGGAGACACAGTACTGATGTCTTTAGAAACCCTTTTGCATTTACTGTTCAATGTTGCATCTACCTGGTGCTGCACCGTTCAATGTCGCATTTACCTGGTGCTGCACTCTTCCATGTTGTATCTACTTGGTGCTGCACTGTTCAATGTTGCATCTACCTGGTGCTGCACTGTTCAATGTTGCATCTACCTGGTGCTGCACTGTTTAACCAGCCAATGTAACTGCTGAGTACTTGAGGTGAAACGCATCCTAACAGGATGTGCTGTGTGTATAAAACACATTTTAATTCTAACGCATTTGCAAAAAGTAGTTGTAATGATCTCAAAAGTTTTATATTGCTTCTATGTTGGTATATTTGGGGTATGTTGGACTTAATAAAATACATTGATAAAACAAATTTCATCTGTTTCTCTTCAGGTTTTCATGTGGCTATTAAAAACTTAAATTAGTCCATAGCTGTGTTCTCTTCATCCTGGATACCAATGATGTAGTCTTACAGCAGACAACTTGGCAATGGGGGGAGGGGAGGGAGGGGCACTGCAATCAGCATCACAGCTATGCAGGGCCAAAGGGGTTCAGAGAAGCAAGAAAGATGCTCCATGGAGAACTTGTAGGGAATGGAATCAGTGTTTGCTACGGGTTCTCTTTTCTTTTTCTCCCTCTCCTTCTTCTTTTGAGATAGGTTCTCACTACATCACTAGGCAGCCCTTAGCCTTCCCTCCACATATAGACCAGCTTGGCCTGGAACTCACAGAGGTCCTCCTGCCTCTTCCTCCTGTGTGTTAGGATTAAAAGCAGGAACCACCACACCCAGCTCTCCATCATTTTTTTTTTTTTTAGTTTTTCGAGACAGGGTTTCTCTGTAGCTTTGGAGCCTGTCCTGGCACTAGCTCTTGTAGACCAGGCTGGCCTCAAACTCACAGAGATCCGCCTGCCTCTGCCTCCCAAGTGCTGGGATTAAAGGCATGTGCCACCACCGCCCAGCTTTTCCATCATTTCTTGACACAGTCAGTGTGCATAAAACTAAAGAGCTGGTTAGCAAGTTTTAAAAAATAGGTTACTATGAAAATAGTTGCCAGGCTTGGACCTACCTAATTATAGTTTGATTCAGTCCCTCAAAAAGATGCTTGATAATCTCCCAGTTTATGGCCTCATGACCAACATAAGCAAATTACCCCTTTCTGTGGTTATTGCCACATTTATGAACTCTTTTATTAATGTTTACTTTAAACAGAGATGGGAACATTGAGGGGCCTGTACTTACCTTTCTCTACATGACAGTCTGGTCCATCAGGACCCACCGTGGACCTGGACTCTAGACTTCAAATGAGTCTTCCCAATTCTCAGGAGCAGGCCTAGATTTTCAGGTTTGTGTATAACCCAGTGAAAGCTCACCACTCTCTTCTAACACCCCCACAGAAGTCAGGTGGTGAGAGCCTGTGACCAGTTCACCGTGACGGTCTAGGAAGACAAGATCTTTGCACTCCCAGATGTCCGGATGTCCTTCGCTCTCTGTTCCTCCCACAATACACATTCACACAGTCTGAACACAGTCAAAGAGATTTTTAGGGCTACCAATACAGATATCATTATGTTTTTTATATTTTATTAGCAATAAATAAATAAATGAACAATCCCCACAAATACATTAAGTATCCAAAATACAAAATCAAACATTTCAATGTGTCAAAAGTGAAACTAAGCTCAGAGAAATTTTATTCAGAGTAGTACCAACATCACAAACAGTGATGATTAGCAATTACATGACATTTGTTGAAGTCCTTTTTTAAATGGATATGTGAAGGTGATTGTGTTTTTCTGTTGTAATAAGTATTAATTTATCACTGTTTCTTAGACATACAAATCTAGAAGTCATCCTTTCCCACAGCCATTATGAAAGAAACTTGCCCAGGAAAATAGATTCTACATATACTTATAATCACCTTCTCCTTCTTCAAAAATAAAAACAAAAAGCCCAACAATTTCTAGTAGATATAAAGTGTACATATTAAGGTGATCAGGGGCATTTTATTAGGACCCAATTTTGTAATTCAAAACTGTTAGTATTAACTCTGAAACACAAATTTGTTCTCCCTGAGCCCACATCATCCTACACCCAGTCCAACAAGGGCTGGGACGAGCCATTGGTTTGCCGGAGGAACTTTTGTAGACTACACAGGCTGTGGAGGATTATCCCACCCTTTGAAAGGGCAGGGCTGGGGCTTCAGAAGGCTGATCCTCCCTGGAACCTGGGAGGAACTCTTTAAAAGTGTGAGTTAATGAGCCCTGTCCCACTTCCAGCTCACAGAGGCGGTCCCTCAATCTTCTGACAAGTTCGTCAGGTAATGAGTGTGCACATTAAGGTGTGAGGGCCATGGAACTAGAAGAGAGGATTCAGGAGAGCTGAGCGGTACAACTTGGTTAAGAGGAAGAGAAGAAATCAGCCCACGAGACTTGCAAAGCTCAGTGGTACTTTGCCAAGAGATGTTGCGCCTTGTGGGATGCCCCTGGTGGTCTACCACCAAACTACATCCCCAACCAGAAACAAACTCAAAGGAACGTGTCACACAGTGGAAGAGAGGCACTGGGCCTCCTACTTGCACAATCATCTTCCGTCCCTCTCCCCAGGGCTAACCAGAAAATGCTTCCCAAGCTCCATCCTGCTCTCTAGACCTCATCTTCCCAGGAGCCCCCTTTCCATCTTGCCCTTTGAACTCATGTGTGGGTGGCCGGTTTTAACCCGCAGCCTCTCACCAAAAACCTCTCCCCTTCCTGATCACCTGCTTACTCCACTGTTATCCCATCTTCACTCCCTATTATGGGATTTTACCGACTACTCATTACCCCAACCATGTGCCAATTCATGCCTGCTGCCGATTAAAATAGGAGATCAGATACTATTCAGACCAATGCCCATCACCCCATTCCCCTAAATGGTAGGGCCCCTTTAAAATCAATTCTTGTAACTCCCACAGCTGCCAAGCTCGAGGGACTCCCTCACTGGATCCACCTGTCTCACCTTAAACCTTTTACTCTTCCAGCTCAAGATACCCCCTTGTATATGGTAACTCAAACAGGTCCCTGCTCCCTTAAGTTCCAGAGGACACCAAGATCAGCCACTTTTTCTCCAGTTCCAGAAAAATAAAAGTTTCATCACTGTACTCAACTTTCCTGTGCCAAAAACTCCTATACTCTCCCTCTTCCTCTTTCTCCTATCTGCTTTACTAAGTTCTCTATATCTCCAATGTCATACTTAAATTTCCACTTAACCACTCAGCTATTATTATAGGGACCATTATTATACATAGAGCTAGAGCTACAAGGATTGCCAAAAAGCCCAGGTGGGAAAAAAAAAAACAATAACAAGTTTGGGGACATTCACAGCCCCAGACTCCAAAAACTCACAAAACAGACTTTAACATGACAGGTTCATCACTGACTGCAGCAGTGTCTTCTGGATGTTATGGTAATACCATGATGCTAAAGAGAACAAGTGCCTTAAGATTTGCTTCTGGCAAAACATTGAGGGGGTCTAACAATTTCCTTTTCTAATAATCCCCCCCTTTCCTCCCTCCTCTTCACCATCTTCTATGCCAACACTATACCATCACAATCATAACCTTTGAATATGTCTAAAATTTGTGTCTTTTCTAACATTTTTTCATAAGCTCCAGGGAGCAAATTGGACCTATCCAAATGGACCAGACTTGCCCAGAATAAGTATCATTTAATTCTTCCCTTATCATTCCTGGTCTCGGGAACCACTGGGAAATTCCCTCTTCCACACCCTAAAACCTCTATCTTCCATCTTGGGACTCTTCTCCCTTAATCTAAATTTTTTTTCAGACATAATTTTCTGCCTTTCCAGCATCTTGCAAGGTTCAAGCTGCCAGCCAGCCAGTTCCACAGAGCCTGGGGAAAAAAAACACAAAAGTAATCAGCCACCCTATCTCAACTCTCCAACGCCCACAAAATCAGAAAAAAACAGTCTCAAGAGACGTGGAAATGCCCACAAATAAACAGGAAGTAGTCACGAGAGACCTTTCAACGCTCCATTCCCACCCATTAAAGACTCCCAAACTCCCCAAATTTTTGTACCATTCTAACCCATTAAAGACCCTAAACTCCCCCCAATTTTTATAATCACAATATTGCTGACACTTCCAGGTTTCAGGGCCACACATGTGCAGACAAGCCCTCGGTATGACCCATGTGTGGCATAGTTCCATCATCTACATATGACGCAGGTGCATGAGTTCTTGCGCGCATGCGTGAGCTCCATCTGTGTTTAAGGCAGCCACATCGTCCCCTGTGCGCATGCGTTAGGTAGCCTTTAAAAGCTCTTTCTCTTCCCCTCTGCACACCGACCTACCAGACCTGTACACCCCCACAATAGACTCCTAAGTGGGCTGTTGCGTGTTCCATATTTCCTTCTCACTCACGCCAAGTAATTTCACCCACTTTCACAGATACAATGATAGGACCCAGCCATGGGTCCTGCCTGCCTAGGGAGTAGTATTGGGCTTCAGTACTTTTTGCTTACGGATTTATTTTGGGCCAGTGACATTTGCATCTATTGCCATTCTTAAGGTCCTATATTTCTGATCTTTGAGTACAGCCAATTAGAATCCTGAATGATTTCTATAGAAATAATAATAATACCTTTTTGGTTCTGCACAAATAAGGTCAGGTGTCTTATCTTATTGCAGAATTATTTTAGTTAATAAATCCATCCATTGACAGCTCTGGGCCTACTTTCCTGGTAATGGGCATTATAGGTAGCCATTTTGTCCCCCCCATTCCAGGGAATTCCCTCTTGTCTCAACATTTCAACCCATTTTGGGCAGGGAGCACAGGACGATGTGTTCTTTTCTGTAACTACTTCAAGCTGACCTTGGGGCATTGTTATTAGGGCCCAAGAAGGCTGAAAGGTTAGTCAAAGGTAAGGAGGGAATTCAGGCAATGGGGCACTCAGCAGAAGCATTTGGTTTGCTGACTGCTGAAGGGACAGAACATTCACATAGGTCTACGTCAGCCTTCAGCAAGTCCAGGGCTCACAGTCATTTGGAGCAGGTTGTACTCAGCAATTGATGCTTGGATGCATCTGCCAGCCAGGTGGAACCTTGTTGAGACAAGTCCAAACTAGGAACAGAAGTTAAAACTTATAAACGTAAAGGAAATTAAGTTTGAAGCATTCCGGCCCATATTGAAATCCATATAATACAAAATGCACATAACAGGTATCTATAAAACAACAGGAATAGACTCATTCCTTTGAGTCCTAGGTAAAACTACAGATTTTGGTTAGAAGCATGTACATTTTTTTCTTTTGTGCAGAAAGCCAGGTATGGATTGGACAGAGATGTCTTTGGCCCGATGAGAAGCACCCTAAAGTCTATACCTAGATGACAAACAAAATAAATCTAAAATCTTGAGCTTGTGAATGAACGATCAGTAGTCACCGCTCTGCCAGCGTATCAGAACTACACCATAGAAGGGGAAAGAAATCGGAAACATTTTTAATATCTTAATCATCTATTTATATCTTTGTAACCTGTGTTTACATCTTAAATCATTTTCTGAGCCCCTTGAAGCTTTTTATATCCTCAGACCTTTATAGATCTTAAAACATTTTTATCAAGAGACCTAGTAGCTTTACAAAAAGCAAGGCTTGATTTTTATATATAAAATGAGCTAACACTCTGGGTACAGCCTTGTGGGAGGATCTGGTTTTCTGATGCTGCCAAGCTGGCAAAGTTATAGCAAGCGTAATAACCATCAATACTATCAGAGATCCCAGAAGGATAAATAAATTATACCTGAGTGTAGACCAAGCAGCTTCTGTTTGTTTTGTTGTTGTTGTTGTTGTTGTTGGGGTTTTTTGTTTGTGGGTTT
>NC_022028.1:24713878-24716366 GCF_000317375.1 Microtus ochrogaster | reverse complement strand
GGGGGGCAACTTACTTTGTCTAGGCAAAAATGGTGCAATTAATTCTCCAGTGTCCTGCTGTTTGTCCCAGTCTGGGCAGGGTCCTGGCAGAAAGTGTTACATAGGGGCATCTTGCTCAGTGACCAGCATTGCCATAATTCAGGTGGAGATTTCATGGTTTTCCATAATCTTCTTTGGAGACCTTGGGTCACTGCTAGGTCTCTGTCTAATATAATAAGCTTTTTAATCATTATTTAAATGCCATATTCTGCAACCTCTGAAGTATGAGGGCTGTCTAAGAATATCTGATTAGATAAACTTTGTTTAAAGTTACTTGTTTTAAGTTTGTCTTTGAAAACATATATAGGAGATTAAATAAGGCCTATCCTAGTAATTAATTATATCAGTACTTTAAGGATGACTGACTTACTTACTTGTATTTCCTAACAGTCTACAATAAGTTAGTAGCTTTCACAAAACTAGGACTTTATATTACATTTCTGTCAGGTTTAGTCTTTAAAATGATGATTTTGTATTGAAACTAATAAAGAAACTAAAATAGCCATTCTGAAGGTAAAAACAGAACAAATTTAAATCCAGCTGCTAACACTGTCTCCTAGGAGGTCAAGGGAAAGGTCCCAAGGTGAAATGGAAACAGGAGAGAGCCTAGAGCCTATCATTGCCCTTGACAAGTTCTAGGGCACCACAGGCAAGCTTTAGGGAAGGGCCAAAAGTTCCTTTTGCCAGAGATAAGGAGGGTGACTCCCTTTTGAGGGAGCAAGAACTTTCTCCAAGCACCCTGAGGGCCTGGGAGCTTTATCCGAATGCCTGACCTTGGGAAAAGGACTTTGTAGTTAAATTCGTTAAAAACAGGCATTAAAGAACAACAACTCTTCAGTTGACATTTTAATATACAGGACTCAGTTAATCCACATAACTTAAGCTTAACAAAGTTAGCAAAGACAAGGAGGCTAGATACACATTTTTAAGCCTGAATAGACCTTGAGCAAAGAGATACATTTGCAAGCCATTGGTTTTTAATATTTTTAATGCTTTGATCTTTTAATATAGTTTTTCATGTTGCGGTTTCCCCCATTAACAAAATTTTCCCGTAGTTATTTTACAACTGCAGTTATGCCAATGTTGTGAATCTCAATTCAAACTTCTGACAGGCAGGTGGTCCTTGACTACCCCTATACAACCTCCAAAGGATTGAGACTCATAGGCTTAGAAGCTGTTCCAAGCCCTCTGTCAGACTGCTTAGGTCATTGTCTTGTAGCATCACAAGAAATGAACATCCCAGCTAGTATGGAACCCAGAACAGCTTGGCCACACTGCTGCCATGACACCTACTAAAAACCAACTAAAAAGTAGGTCTGAGTTTCAATTTACTGGCAGGCAATACTGGTTCCAGGGAAAGCTATAAATTGTCACCAACCAAGGAGGGCCAGTATCTAAAGGGAAGTACTGGACCATGTCACAAACCACTAGATAAGATTAGATAAGATCACCAGATGTCCCTGAGCCCAGGACTCCCCTATTCCCCTTTTCTCAAAACCTCTAGACAAATGTCAACCAATCAGGGTCCTGAATCCTCAAAATCCCCTCACTCCAACCTCTACTTATGATAAAAAAAAAAAAAGGCCTTGCCCCTCTGTGGCTCAGGGTCTCTCCTACTCCACCCAGTGTCAGGTGAACAGACCAAGGACCCGAGTTAATTCATAATTAAAAAGACTCTGCTTTTGCGTTGGATCTGGTCTCTTGGTGGTTGTTTGGGGTCCAGACTCTGGGCACAGCATACTAAAGCCTGGATCCAGCGTCCTCTTCTGGCACTGATGGACAACAAATGCATGAGATACAAAGGCATATGTGCAGGCAAAACATCATAACATAGAATAAATTGTAAACCTTAAAAAAAATATGGCAAAGAGTACAACAAAGATGAGCCACCAGGTGCTAGCAAGATTTTAGAATGTGTCTGCTCTAAATTCAAGGCACAGAAGTAACTGAGTGAAAGCTAGAAACAATGAGCCGTTGCATGATATTTTTTTTTACAAAAATTTATTTAAATGTGCAACAGGATGACTCTTCATTCTAGCTATTGGTGGAAAAAGGTGTTATGGCCAGGAACAGAAGTTGTTCACCGTTGTGTATAAAGAACAGCTTACTTTTCGCCAGTGTTCTTAATTCCTTCTGCAGCCAGAAGGTTATCCTTGAGGCTGTGGCTTTTAGCTCCCAAGTTTCTTCTGTTCTCCTCTTGGTTTTTGCCCCAAATCCTTATCTTCTTCCTCACCCACTTCTTTGGCCCACTGGTTTAGCTATTCTTGGGGTTTTATTTTGCCATTCTCTATGCCCAACATGGCACCTGTAGCACCTTGAATTAGACCAAGAGGTAAGCAGGGAAGGAGAAAGGGAAGTGGGAGAGGAGAGACTATTTTGGTAGTTTAACTAAAGTCTCTTGTGAATTAAATGATGTTTCTACCTGGAGCTGTCGTTCAGTGGCATAGCA
>NC_022028.1:24709829-24713261 GCF_000317375.1 Microtus ochrogaster | reverse complement strand
TCCTTTTTATTCCATCCAGGATCCCAGTTCATGGCATGGTGCTACCCACATCCAGGGTGGTTCTTCTCTCTCCAATAAAAGTTTTCTAGAAACACCCCTGTGGACACAACTAGAAGTGTGTGTCCATGATTATCCTAAGTTCAATAAAATTGGCAAAGCAGATTAGCCATCATAATTCCACCAGTGTTAACTTGAAACCCAAGTTATGATTGGAAGTCATAACACTCTATCCCCATATTGGTTTATAGCCATCTTGTAACTCAAAATATTTTCACCCCAAACATTCCCATAATCTTTGATTGCATGAACACCATTCAAAATCTAAAGTCAAGATAGGGAAGGACACTACATACTCATTACAGGGAAATCCACCAAGAGGAGTTTACAACTCTAAACATTTTCACATTAAACACAAGAACACCCAAGTTTATAGAAGAAACACTACTACAGCTAAAATCACAGATTGACCTTAATACATTGATAGCGGTTGGCTTCAATATTCCACTGTAACGGTAAAAATAAAAATGCTGTGGGATCCCTGAGTAGCTGCAGTGGCAGAAATGCTGCAGGTCCCCAGACAACAGACAGTGGGCCATGTGGTGCCAGGCAGGGGGCAGCGGGTCTTGGGTCCAGCCAGTCCCAGGCAGGGATGGTGCACAAGACCACATCACAGGTCTCTGAAGGGAGCTGATCCTGGGTGGCAGGCCAGATATAGACAAATAGGCACACCATGCAGAGTGAGGTTGGATATTTATTTAGTGGGTTATGGAGGGGGAAGGAAGAAGGGGAGAAGAACAGAGAGGCAGAGAGAGAAAGAGAGAGAGAGAAAGAGAGAGAGAAGGGAGAGACAGAAGCTGCCTCTTCGAGAGGGAGACAGAAAAGGAAGAAAGTCAGGCTGCAAGACCTGCCTGCCTCAGTGGATGGAGGGAGGTGGAGGGAGAGTGGGTGTGGCTTGTTTCTTAAAGAGACAGAACAGATCATTACACCCACTCTCAACAGTAGACAGATGATACAGACAAAAAATAAACAGAAACACTGGTGTTAAATAGCATCATAAACTGGGCAGTGGTGGCGCATTCCTTTACTCATAACACTCAGGAGGCAGAGGCAGGCGGATCTCTATGAGTTCAAAGCCAGCCTGGTCTACACAGTAAGTGCCAGGACAGGCTCCAAAACTACACAGAGAAACCCAGTCTCAAAAAACATAAATAAATAGATAAATAACATTCTAAATCAAACAAACCTAACAATATCTACAGAACATTCCACCCAAATATTAAAGAATAAACTCTCTTCTCAACAGCCCATGGAACTTTCTCCAAAATTAATCACGTATTGTAAAACAAAGTTCATCTCAACAGTCCCAAGGCAGCTGAAGTAGCACCCTGCATCCTAGCTGACCTCCATGGACTGAAGGTGTATATCAACAATAGGGACAGCAGAAAGAATACACATGAAATCTGGCCAGTTCACTAAAGAGTGAAAATCAGGTCAAGAAAGACATCAAGAAAAAAATAACTTATTAGAATTTAATGAAAATGGAAAAAACGACATACTCAAACCTATTGGACACAATAAAGGCAGTTCTAAGACTCAAGTTCAAAGCAAATAGCACTAAGTGCCTCCATCAAAAACTGGAGAGATCTTATTTTAATAAATTAATAACACATTTGAAAGTGCAAGAAAAACAAGAGGAAAAACACCCAAAATAATAAATTGGAAACAACAAGAATCATTGAAACAAAAAGTTGTGGGGTTTTTTTTTGAGGGACTTTTGTTTTGTTTTGTTTTGTTTTTTAAAATAGCAATAAGATTGACAAAGCTTTAGCTAAATTAACTAAAAGCAGAGAGA
The DNA here is from genome assembly GCF_000317375.1 of Microtus ochrogaster. Classification (NCBI taxonomy): domain Eukaryota; kingdom Metazoa; phylum Chordata; class Mammalia; order Rodentia; family Cricetidae; genus Microtus; species Microtus ochrogaster. The sequence goes on along the minus strand of NC_022028.1, from coordinate 24,711,409 downwards.
GAAGATCCAATGTAATAAAATTAGAGATGAAAAGGGAGACATCACAAATACTGAGGCGATTCATAGAATCATAAGGATAGAACTGAAAATATGTATTCCACCCGGCCTGGATTTCTCGATATATACAACCTACCAAAGTTAAATCAGGATGAAATAAACAATTTAAACCAATGGTTCTCAACCTTTGGGTTATGACCCTTGGTGGGGGAACATATCAGATATCCTGTGTATCACATATTTACATTAAAATTCATAACAGCAGCAAAATTACAGTTATGAAGTAGCAATGAAATAATGTTATGGTTGTGGGGGGTGGGGACACCACAACATGAGGAGCTGTATTGAAGGGTTGCAGCATTAGGAAGGTTGGGAACCACTGATTTAAACCCATATCCCCAGTGAAATAGAAGCAGCAACTAAAACCCATTTATTCCTCCCAAAAAAATCTCAGGACCAGATGGATCTAACACAGAATGGATTCTATCAGACTTCCAAAGAAGCCTGTCAATATATCTCAAATTATTCTATAAAATAGAGATAAAGGAACACATCATCAATCTGTGAAGACACTGGCACTCTGTTACCAAAACCACACAAACACACCTCCAAAAGAAAACTATATACCAATATCCCTTATGAACAAAAACGTAAACATTTTAAATACTTTCATACTGCATACTTTTAAAAAGAAATATAAATGTATAATACAGCATAAAAATAACCTTAAACTTATATTAATATACAAAAATCCATACCAGTGTAAAATATTTGAGACTAGTAGTTGCCTTTTTTAGTTTGAAAGTAGATTCAATAATCTACCCTTTTATCCTATCATTCCTATATCCCCCTTTCTCTGTTCAGAACAAGATCCCTGGACCTAATTTCCTTTGCTTAATTTCCTCCCTGACTATGACCAAAAACATCTTGTAACCAACTACTTTAAACAATGATAAACATCCATTGAATGACCGAAAACCACCCACACCACCTCTTGGGAATATGGATGTTGTGTTCTTACAATTACTCCCTGTTATCTGGGAGTGACAACATCTTTAGGGAACCCTGAAAATTTTGAAATAAAGATCAAGTACTGGGAGAACCAGCTGTTGTTCAGTCTCAGTGTGATGGGAAAGTGCAAGGCTTATCTGAAATACTGACTGGAGTAGTCTACGGGGCTGAACCATCTTAGCTAACAGCTTCAAATTTGTCCTGAGTAGTTTGTAGCACAAAGCGGATCTTTAGGAGGTGTTGCCCATCTTAGTGGTGTTTCCATAATCCAGGTAGATTCATCATTACGGAGTCCCAGCATCCTTTTGGAGACTTCAAAGCTTGCTGTTAGGAATGGTCATGGATCACTGCAGAAATCTTAGACATTTTAAATGTCATATCCAGCAGATCTCAGAGAGGTTAAAGGGTCACACTCTATTGAATACATCCGGGGTACACAAACTTAAATCCTAGTTACCACATTCAGACACAAGCCCAAAATTACATACAGGAAGCTAGATGAAGACTATTCCTAGAATTAGGAGTACTCTATATGACAATTAATATCACAACAGAATATATATATATATATA
>NC_022028.1:24700559-24708944 GCF_000317375.1 Microtus ochrogaster | reverse complement strand
GTGTTTGTAGTATGGAAATGTCTGGTGTCTCTTACACCTGTTTAAGTTATTGGCAGAATAGAGAACAAAGTTAAGTTTAGGGGAAAAAAAATTTTAGGACCAGGGAATTGAGAGGGGTATATCTGACCTGTTTAAGGTAGAGCCTTCAATTTGGCTCCCTGGAACTCACAAGAATTTTTTGGGTTTATGAAAACATAATTTTTAGACAGCAGCATGTTAATATTAGAATGGCTTGACAGATTTTTTTTTGCATAATGAAAAGTATCTTTAAGACTATGAAAGGCAGCATGAGAGAGAATATCTTATTGAAATTTGGTGAGGCTGTCCTTTTAAACTGACAAAACCTCTCAAACTGCATCAGAGATCTTGGAGAAGAATAAAATTTTACTTGAGTTATTGATTAAAATATGACAGAGAAATTACTTGGTTGGCACCTAGGGCTACTCCTCGGGGTCCTCCATGGTCCCGGAGAGTGATATTTTTCTTTTGCTATTTAGCACAGGGCCTGCCAGGCTCCAGAAGATCCTGTGGGCTAAGAAATCTGTAGGAAGACAAGCCTACCTTGACCTGAGCAGCTAGGCTGTCGATTCCAGCGATTCTGCCCACTGTCTGGTGATCTTCAGTTTAGATGAAAGGCAGTTTTTCCCAGTGGTCAGCGCTTGGCAGTTGAAATGAATTGTGGATGGATGTTGTTCTGTGTCCATCTGTCTTCTGTCTTCTTGGGAAGAAGTAGAGTGCTGCTGCTAGGAGCCAACCTGTCTCTTTTTGTTATGAAAAGCCCTATAATAATTAAATATTTAAATGCCATATTTCCCAGATCTCTGATCAGATGAGGGCTAGATCCTAGATTTCAAATTGTATTGCAGAGCTGGTAATAAAAGCATGGTATTGGTGCTGGGCGGTGGTGGCTCATGCCTTTAATCCCAGCACTTGGGAGGCAGAGGCAGGCAGATCTCTGTGAGTTTGAGGCCAGCCTGGTCTACAAGAGCTAGTTTCAGGACAGGCTCCACAGGTTACACAGAGAAACCCTGTCTCTACATAAATTAATAAATAAATAAAATGAAGAAAAGGCAGTGTCTTCAATGAATGGTTCTAGTCAACCTAGATGGCCTCATGTAGAAGGATTCAAATAAATCCATATTTATCGCCCTGCACAAAACTCAACTCCAAATAGATCAAGGACCTCAACAAAATATGAGATACTGTGAGATTGATAGAAGCGAAAGTGAGGGTAGGTTCGAACTTATTAGCATAAGGAAGGACTTTTTGAACAGAACACCACTTGCACAGGTTCAACAGATAATAAACCACGCCTCACAAAGCTAAAAAGTTTCCGTCTTACAGCAGAGGACACCAGCCAGCATTCAAAGCACCAGCCTACAGAATGCCAGGGGTGGGGAGGGAGGAATTTTTACTAATTATGCATCTCTCGGAGAGTTGGTACCCAGAATATGTAAAGAACAAAACAACCGAACAACAAGAAAACAAATAGTCCAATTTAAAAATGAGGTTTAGAGCCAAACAGAGAGTTCTCAAAAGATAAAACACAAATGGATGAAAAACACTTAAAAAATGTCCAACAGCCTTAGCCAGCAGGAAAATGTGAATTAAAACTGCTTTGGGAGTTCATCTTACTCCAGTCAGAATGGCCAAGATCAATAAAAACAAATGATGACAGCATATGCCTGACGAAGATTTGGAGGAAGGGGAAACACTTACTTTTTGCTGATGGGAGTACAAACTGGTACAGACACTATGGAAATAAGTGTGGAGGTTCCTCAGGAAGCTGGAACTAGATCTAGCTATATTACTCTTGGTCATATACACAAAGACAATCACATCTTAATATAGACATACTTGCTCATCCATGTTTATTACTGCTCTATTCATACGAGACAGAAACTGGAAACAGCTTAGATGCCTTTTAATTGATGAATGGATAATGAAAATGTGGTACATTTACACAATGGAATATTATTTAGCTGTAAAGAAAAGGAAAATTAAGGCATTTTCAGGTAAATAGATATAGGTAGAAACAATCACTCTGGGGTAGCTCAGATGCCCAAAGACAAATACTACATGCTTTTTTTCATATGCTGATGTCAGCTTTTGAGCTTTAGATATGTGTGTGTTTAAATCATAAGAACCACAGAGGTTGGGTTTCTAATAAGAGGGAAGGAGGAAATCTTCCAAGGAAGGGGAAATAGAATATAGTGTTATAAAGAGATAGAGGATTAAATGGGGAGGGAGATGGAAGGGAGTAGCAAAGGAGGGATCATGAAGAGAGAAACTCGTGCTAGAAGTCTTTTCTAAAGCCGTATGGAAACCTACTACTGTATAAGTATCCTAAAAAAAATACATATATGAAAGAAATTTAAATGAGATTTAAATCCCATATAATTAGGGAGACAATGCCCCAGCGAGACATCTTATGCCACCAAGTAAAACCTGTAGTGCCAGGAATGGGTGACATCGTATTGAGTTGAGTTCACCAAGGGGTCCCACAGGCTATTCCCAAGGGTACTGGTTACTCTCCACAACCTGATGATAAGGTCCTGTTGCTGAAAACAAGATTAACTCGTGTCTTTGAACAATGAGAAATCAAACTGGTGCCCAACTAGAAGCTTCGCTCCTACTGACTAGTATTTGTGGTTCTTTGCCTGCTACTGGGGGAGAAAAGCTATCATCAGTTTCACCCAACTACAAACCCTGAGACCTACAACAAAACCTGCCTGCCAACAGAGAGTCCACCAGCCAAGATGGACTGGTGAACTAGTGGCACAGATGTTATGGGAGTTAGCAATCACTTACTATTTGATTTTAGGGCCACTCCATGAGAGGGAACCCATGCATGACGCTGCCAAAGTGACCAAGAACCTGAGCTACTTAAGTCATAGGTCCTCGGGGAAACCTACCACAATTATTTTGCTAAGAGGACTCCTAATGGCATATTGCTATTCTCATAAATCAGAACATTGCTTGATCCTCATCAGAGAAGCTTTTTCTTGCAGTAGATGCCAGTTAACACAGAGACCCATGACTGGACAATGTGCAGAGAATGAGAGACTTTGGAGTACTCACTCCTAAATGTGATGTTCTTGTCAAACCCTTTTCCTCAGGGCTCAGGAAGCTATGCAAAAGAGGAGGGATAAAGGTTGTAAGAACCAAAGTTGATGGATGACTCCAAGGAAACTTGCAGACACAACAGAAACAGTGACAGCACACACAAAACCTGCACAGGTCTAACCAGACAAAAATCCCTGGACCAAGAAAAAGATGTAGACACAAAGCCCTACCCTTAAACAAGAAAATACTTGCAACTCAGGCCTGCTGGGAAAGAGAAAACCAGTTTTCCACAAGGGAGTGTCACTGGGTACATTAACCCCACTTCAGAATAGACCTCATGTCCAGTAGTAGTTGGTCAACACAAAACAGAGTCCATATTTTTGTGTGCTTTTTAGTGTCCTTGTTTTTCAGTTTTTTTGTTTTTATTTGGAGAGAGAGAGAGATCATGAAGTTGAGTGGGCAGAGAGGTAGAGAAGATCTGGAAGGAGTTAAGGGAAAGAAAGAATATGCTTAAAATATATGTAAAATATTAATAAGTATATAAATGTAAATATAAATATAATATAAATAGTCTGAAGTCTCTTCTGAAATGTAAATCAATCTCTTAATTATAAACTTCAGTAGTTTTTTTTAAAAAAGGAAGTTACCTAGTTTCAACATATAATGGCACATAGTAAAGAGTCCCACTCCAAAATGGAGGAATAAGGGCAAAGACAGGACCAAAGCAAGACTGAAACCAAGCAAAGCAAACACTAAGTCCTGAAGATTCATGTCCATTGTCTGGGGCTCATGATGGAATCATCCAGGTTCCAATAGCCTTGGTCATCTTAGATCCTCTAGTTCTGCCTCCTAGAAGCCTCTCTCCACCATATCCTCCACCATAGCCTCTCTCTTGGTGTAGCTCCACTAAGGGCCTGCAGAATTTTTCTGCTCACATCCCATGTTGTTGACAGTCCCAGTAGCCTGGGTGTGGTGGTTTGAAAGAAAATGACCCACAAAGAGAGGAGCACATTAGGAGATGTGGCTTGGTTGGAGTAGGTGTGGCCTTCTTGGAGGGAGTGTGTCACTGGGAGATAGGCTTTGAGGTCTCATATGCTCAAGCTATGCTCAGTATAGTACAGTTCACTTCCTCTTGCTTATGGATCAAGATGTAACAGCCTTTTCTCCAGCATCATATCTGCCAGTATGCCACCATGTCCCACCATGTTGATAATGGACTGAACCTCTGAACTGTAAGTGAGTCACCCCTATTCAACATTTTCCTTTAAAAGAGTTGCTGTGGTCACAGAGTCTCTTCCCAGAAATAGAAACCCTAAGACACTTGGATTTCATTGCAACTTAGGCTTCCATCTTCTTGGCTTTAAGACTATCAGGTCTTCCTTGCAGGGAATCTAGCCATACTGTACATTGTCTTGTCCAGAACCTTGGTGTAAGCAACTATAGCCCTCTTACTTTGTATATTTCTTGACTATAAAGGAAATACTACATGGACAACATTGCCCAGGTCTGCTATCAGCTTGAGATGTAGCCCATGAGGGGACTCTGGTCAGTCAAGCATGGCCATGTGACTCTGGCAGGCCTTGCCCTTCACACCCATTCCCTCTGCCTTGCTAAAAATCATTAGATTACATTCTTAAAGCTAGCCATCAAGGTCTATTCTATTATTTGGCCATTTCCTCCTCTTGAGGCTGACTACCAAGCTCCAGCTATCAAAGTAATGAAGCCCAACAATCAAAAGTCCCCTTTGGCTCACCTAATTAACATGCCCAGTTAAAATTAAACACTTTATCCTGACACAGAGGTTTCCCCTTTTACCTTTATTAACCATTTGTCTGTGGGTCACATCTGTCTCCTCTATCCAGAGGCAGTTGCTTGTCTGTACTTCTGGGACAAATACACCCCACCCGGTCCCGTCCCTTCCTCTTCTCCCTCATCCTCTATCTCCTGTCTTTGTCTCTCATTCCCTGTCCTCTGTCCCTTTGGGGCAAACAAATCTCCTTGATGCTGAGCACTTGGTCCTGGGGGTCCTGAATCTAAAGGTTCCTTTGTGGCCTGCCACAGGGCTGGCCTGGAGAAACACTGTACTAGGTGACCATTTTGAAGCAGGAGACTGCTATGCTGGCATCCTAAGTATAGGGTCTCTTCTTCCTACTAACCTACATTTTCACAAGTTGGAGCTTTCAATGATAAATGTGGTCTTGCCACAGGGCACTTTTCCCATTGTCCCTGAGAAGAATGTGAGGTTTCTTTTTAATGTTGCTAACTTTGTTAACAATTAATAGATGTGTTGTCTGTAACCTCCTTGTCCACAACTCTAAATTTCTTGTTTTTCCTCACCAGACTGTGTATTTTTTTTATACCGTGCTGCTCTCGTTGTAGCTCTAAATTAAACACGGTGCGCAGCAGTCCTGCCCCAGCCTGACTTCTTTGCTATCTTGAAATTTCTTTCACCAAACATTCATTAGTCCATTGCTTTTGAATTCAGCCTCACGTAAATTCAAAGGGCTGGGCAGAATGAAGCCAGACCCTTTGTTGGAGTGTAGCACAAATGGCCTCCAGCCCAATTCCTGATCATCTTTGTTCCCTTCTGAAACATCTTTTCTCAGCATCCTAGCTCTCCAGACTCCCACAGCCTGGCCCACGGAGCTCAGCTTACAGAGTTCCAGGGACTCTGGAATTTTTACTGAGCTCCAAATTCTTCTGCCTTCCTCCCACAAAGCTTCAAAGGGCGTCGGGATCACATGGTCAGGCTCATCACAGCAAAGACCGCGCCCTTGGTGCCAATCTTCTGGTTCAGACACTTTCCTTGTTGTTGTGACAAAAGATCTGACAAAGGCTACGAGAGGCGCAAAGGGTTTCTTTGGGCCCACAGTTCAAAGGTGCAGTATGTGAAGGACAGGAAGTAATGATATCAGCTGCACAGGACAGCTAGTCACACTCCATCTGCAGACAAGAAGTGGAGAGAGGTAAATTCTACTCTTCAGTTTGCTTTCTCCTTTTCCATTCGTTCTGGGGTCCCGGCTGGTCCCACCCACAGTCAGTCTTCAGTTAGACCTTCCTGGAAATGTCCTAGACAGATCCAGAGGCGTGTTTCCACAGCGAGTCTAAATCCAATCAACTGAACAAAAAGCAATAGTCATGAGTGCATAGTAAAAGCATTAAAAAAAATAATACGATCCTTGGAGTATCCTTCAAAGTAATGTAATAGAAGAGAAAGAAAGTTAGCTACATGTCTCCCTAAAACTGATGGCCAAGTGCTGGTCATTCTCGAACCTAAGTTAGGAGTGCAGAGAGCTCCATTTGTTAATTTCTCTAGTCTGAGAACTATTTGAAGCGTCCCACACTAAAACGATTAAAAAGTAAGGATAGCACTGTTCTTTCCCTCCAAAAACAAGTGCTAATGATAAATCCTGTTAGCCCTTCTGGGGAAAGGGAGGTGGAGTGGTAGTTGGCAGTCAGTACACAAGGAGGGTCTCAGAAGTTTGAGCCAGTGGTAGCGCTTCACAGCAGGGAAAACCAGCTGAGGCGTGGTCTGGTGATGAAAAAGTATAAACCTGCTGGGTAGTGGTGGCACACGCCTTTAATCCCAGCATTTTTGGAGACAGAGGCAGGAGGATCTTGAGGCCAACCTGGTCTAAATGCAAGTTCCAGGACAACCAAAGCTGCACAGAGAAACTTTGTCTCAGAAACAGAAAAAATAGAAAGAAAAAGTTAAAAACCAAGAAGTTGTGCTGCCCCATTAGCCAAGTTGACTTTTTTGAGCAAGTGTTTGAATAAACATGAGTCCTTTACTGTAGAATAGTGTTTGGTCCATATAAAAAGGTTTCCTATACTCCTGGTTGACATAGGCGTGTGGAAAGAGCAACCAAGTAATCCTGGCCCTTGGGAAGACCCTAAACCCTATTTGGAAATCAGCATCAGTAGCATGAAAACAATGTGTGTATATATTGTGCTCAAATACCATGGGAAACAGAAAGAGCTTCTGCTACCCTATAGGCAACCAAGACAGGTTTTACAGAAGAAACAGCCAAGAGGTTAAATTTTTAAGACCAATGTAGTGTTTGCCATAACAAAAGGCAGAAGGAGGAGGTCATTCAGGAAGAAGGAAGTAATGTGTCAGCATGAAACCACAATGATGTGTTCTGGGGACTGCAAGTATTTGCATGGCTGAGACATGTCAGGGGTTCTAGAGCTTGTTCCTCGGGCCACAACATACAACCTTATTTTGGGTCTAAAACACAGGAAAGGTCTTAAGTTTAAAATTCTATTGGCCTCTAAAAATTCCTTCAGCCGGGCAGTGGTGGCACATGCCTTTAATTCCAGCACTTGGGAGGCAGAAACAGGCAGACTTCTGTGAGTTTGAGGACAGCCTGGTCTACAAGAGCTAGTTCCAGGACAGGCTCCAAAACTAAGAGAAATCCTGTCTCGAAAAACCAAAATAAATAAATAAATAATAAATAAAAATTCTTTTACTGGGGCAGGGGAGATGGCACAGAGGTTAAGAGCACTGACTGTTCTCCCAGAAAGCCTAGGGTCAATTCCAAGTACCCACATGTTGGCTTGCAACAGTCTACAGCTCCAGTTTCAGGAATATCCAAGGGCATTGGTGCACAGATAGATATGCAGGCAAAACTCGCATATGCATAAAACAAAAATAAAAGTTACTTTAGTAATGGGAGTGGGAGAAGAGAGTCAACTTCAAAGCTCCTCACAGCTGGAACTCAGGCTGTGTTTTAGACCACAGATGCAATCCAAAAGACAAAAGAGAAGCAAGAGAGGGTTTAAGGTCTGACAGAAAACACATGGTCTGAGCAGCAACAACCAGTCTCCTGTAATCATAGACCCTTGTGCAAAGAAGGAAGAGAAACGAGTCAATCAGAAATCAAAGCTCTAAACTTCATTTTTCAGCTCCTTAGTGGTTTGCTTGGAGGAAATGAAGAGATGAACAAAATATGACTTCGCAAATCTCACAGCTTATTGCCACACAAAGGGAACTTTCGGCCTTTTGCTCACACTATTTAAAAATGGAGAAAAACACGAAAGAATCTCACAGGGAACACACTTAGCAGAAGAAGCACAACCACATAGTGAGTTTTGAAATCGGGAGCTCGGTTGCTCCATCAGGAGAGAAGCAGGCCTCTGCTGGAAGGCCAGTCTAATTAAAGACTTGGGGCACCTTTATGTCAGTGGTTCTCAGGAGAAACTGGTTTAACTCATTCGGCAGAGATCTGTGACGTACCTGAGGCCCCTCCAAGCCAGAGGATAGTGTGAGTGTGGCTAAGTCAGGCTTGGGAGATGAGCTGAAGGTCTGTCACAGCA
>NC_022028.1:24674794-24700459 GCF_000317375.1 Microtus ochrogaster | reverse complement strand
TGTGTGTGTGTGTGTGTGTGTGTGTGTGTGCGTGCACGCGTGTTGTCTTCAGAGAAATGACTGACAGTGTATAACTATGCTAAGTTCTTAAAAGTGCCCAATTCTTAGGTTTAAATGTATTTTGATATTCAGTAGTCGTATATGACCAAGTTTTTCAAATGTATTTTGATATTTGGTAGCTCTTATATGTATGATGGATGTCTCACCTCAGAGGGAAGGAGAAATCTCACATATCCATTGGGGTCCAGTAAGACTTCATATTCTTCAAAGGAAGGAGAAACACTTTCCAATCTCGGGAGATGCTTTACCAGGGAGCGAAACAAACCTCAGTTCTACCCAACCCTCCAAGTTTTTACCAGAGCAAAGAGTTATCATGCATGCGATTAACCATGTTAAGGGTGTTCAGGATCATTTCATGGTACACAAAAAATTACCACCCTGTTGTCATAGGACTATTTATCAGTTAACATTTATTTTCAAGCAGATCTTCCTCCCTTTTCTCTTTTGATTGATGTGGCACCTTCGTCTTCATGCAAATAGAAGCCTACGCGTTACATATAAACTAACAAAAAGGGTGGACGGGAACCCTTTAGAGAAGAGCAACAAAGAATCAACCAGAGTCGGTTAACAAAAAGCATCCGGATAACACGCGGGCGGCTTTGTTTTGTTTTGTTTTGAAGTGGTTTAGACAGCCAGGCCTTTGCTGTGTGCCTGGCGCAGGCAACTCCACCCTCTGAGAGATTTTACACAACCGCAGTCCCACGCTTGCCTGCCCGAACCACACAAATTTCCCCAGACTTGGGGACTCTAGACGTCCGGTTACACAAGACGCCTTTAGCATCTGCAAGCTCCAGCACGGCCGCCCACGGCCTCAGAAGCACAGAAGCCCGCGCCTGCGCACACCTTGAGGGCCGCGGGCGAGCGGGGCCCCACCCCTTCCGTCGCCGCGCCCTCACGCTCACGCCCCTCCAGGTGCGCGTGCGCCGCGGGACCCGCCCCCGCCGCGCTACGGCCGTTTCTTGCGAGCGGCGGCCGCCTCCTCAGAGCTGCGGGTAGGCCCTGGAGCGTGCAGGGTCGCTCGGCGCTCGAGCTCTTCTTCTTCTGCAGCCCGGCCGGGCGGCCATGGCGGCGCGGCGACGGCGGCCCGCGGCTGGCGCGGGGGCGCGGGACACGCTGACGTTGCTGGCGCTGGCCTTGTGCGCCCCCGGGGTGGGCGGCGGGGCGCTCGAGTGGTACTCGGCCGTGGTGGGCATCGAGTACGTGGACCCGCTGTCGAACCAGACGGTGTGGAGCGTGTCCGAGAGCGGCCGCTTCGGCGACAGCTCGCCCAGGGAGGACAAGCAGGGCCTGGTGGGCGTCCCGCGCGCCGACGGGGACGAGGAGGGCTGCTCTCCCGACACGCGCTTCGTCGCGCCCGGCCGCCTGGGCGCCGCGCCCTGGGTCGCGCTGGTGGCCCGAGGCCGCTGCACCTTCAAGGACAAGGTGCTGGCGGCGGCACGGAGGAACGCCTCGGCTGTGGTGGTCTACAACCTAGAGCACTACGGGAACGCCACCGAGCCCATGTCGCACGCGGGTGAGCAGGCCGGGCGCGGGGCCGCGCTCGGGGGCAGGGGCGAGCCTGCTGGTTTCCCGGGTGGCGTGGAGAGGGAAGTGCGTGCCCCCACTGGCTCGGAGCTTTCCCCTCGGGGTGGGGGGGGGTGAGAAGGCCGGGAAGCTACGTCGGCAGGGGAGTAGCAAAGGATCTCCGCCGGAGGAAGGTCCTCCCGATTCAAAAGGTCTCCAGATCCCTGATCATCGGGGTCGCCTAAGGTCGCTTCACCGTCTCCCAAAGTTGGCTGAGTGGTGCCTGGGTGGGAGCGGAGGGAGATTCTTCCCCCGGCGCACTCCAGGTTCGCATTGCTCCTCACCAGCCTAAAGCGAAGGCTTGCTGGCTCTCTGGTGTCTTCACTTTGACGAGGCGTCTCTGAATATATCAAAACCTCGACTCGGGAAACCTGGGCTTGCTGGGCGCTCCCGACACATGGAGGGCGATCACACGCGCCCATTGTGTTTGGACAGTAATGCGTTCAGATGAAATCGTTTCACCGTATTTATTGTCGGGAGGCCGGTCCTTAAGCACACTGTTCCAGGGACAGCAGGTTGCACCTCAGGCAAGGATGAGTTAGCAAAATACCATCCTTGAGACAGAGTTCTCTCCAGGGACCCAGAATTTGATCGGATTTCTGGTGCATCTTCTAAAATCACATTAGTTTTAAGGCTTCACACAGTTGACTCATTCTGAATTTCCTGTGATTACCGTTTTTTGTTTCTGCTGCTACTAAGCCAGACATCCTTTTCCTGTACTGTGTGCTGTTGTTGTTATTGTTGTTCTGTTTTGGCTTGAATGCAACGCAGAATTTATAAAGTAAAAATGACATGGATTTGACCGTTTTTTATAGACGGTCGGGAACGATGGCTATTTGATGGCCAGGAAGTGACCTCCAGTTGCGGATCAACTCCAGGTTGACTCCAGGTTAGCAGAGAAACGGGTTCAAAGTTTTGGAGCATAGTAGGGTGGAGTAGGAGCAGGTGGGGAGACTTTGAAATTGCATGAAAGTAATTTGCTAGAATGGAGAAATGACTGAAGAAGTTGGGTCTTTGAGAACACAAGGTGTGGTTGGCTGCCGACAGAGGTAGGTAAGAATGAGTACAGATGTCCCCACACACGTCTCCGTGGTGGTGTTGGGTCAGACAGTTTTTGGTACAGTTAATCCAGCGATTACAAATTGACCTAATTGTCATTGTCCACACACTCTGTTTCCACAAGACTCCTAACATTATAGATGTGCCCCATCTACAGCGTTCCCAAATTAGTTCTGTCAATGAAAAGAGACCCGGGTGCTGAACCTGATTCCTTGATATTGGGTGTGTGCACTTCTAGGTGCATACGCATCTTCATGCAGACCTTTTCTTTTTAAATGACAGGCTCATCACCCTACAATTTTCTAACTCTACCCTGCTGCATTTTTTGATAATGACATTAACATCCTCCCAAGCAGACAACACTTGTTCTGACCATGGCTCAGCAACCTTTCTTGTTTATATTGTTGACATATAATTTATCTGGTCCCAGAAAACACTTCAGTAATGTTAATTAGAGTCTTCGGTGGAGGGACACTTCTGTTCCCATTATTTGCCTCCTTTCTAGCCTTCTGAGCCTGATAATTCTGACGTTTTAAAGGGAAAGTTAGCACCTTTAAAAAAATTGTGTGAAAATACACGCATCAAAAAATGTGATGCAGTAAGTGACTGAATCTTCCTGCAGGCCCTTTAAGGTAGATCCCTAACTCCATTCTTCGAGTAAGGAAACATACTCAAAAGCCTTTTAAATTTAGCCCAGATTACTTGGTGGCCCTATAGAATGTTTAGCTACATTCCTGTCTTCCCACATCCTAGATGCTTTCCGCACAATTGTGACAACCAGAAATGCCTTGAGATTTTTGCCAGAACTTAAGGGGGCAACAAAATTATCTAGCATTTTGAACCACTGATCTAAAGGAATATAATATTAATTTGGTAGCTGTGCAATTGATAACAGAAAAGGCTGGAAACATTTTAAACTCTGGGTCTGTATGGACTGCAAAAGTGGAAAGGTTGTGACTCTCATGAAACTTAGCCCATTTGGGTACCAGGGAATGACAATGGCATCACTTTGTGGCTGGGCATTGGTGGCGCACACTTTTAATCCCACCACTCTGGAGGCAGAGGCAAGCAGGTCTCTGTGAGGGGGAGGCTAGCCTGGTCTACAGCGTGAGTTCCAGGACATCTGGGTCTACACAGAGCAACCTTTTCTCAAAAAATAGAAGATGGGAGAAGCCAGCTTTGACAGACTATATTTAAATTTGAGCTGAATATTTAGACCACTGAGGCTGTTTAGACTTAGGTTGGTTTCCTCTGTATAGTCAGAATGTAACTGAAGCTAGGAAAATCCACTGATTCAGCTGTTCTTAGTGCTGATGTGTAACACTGGATTTCTATGAAACAGGTAGGCATGTGCTTCTGAAACTGCATACTGATAATCTTCCTAAATTGTGGGGAGAATTTCTCCCCAGTTCTTAAATCCATGTTTCCTTTCACTGGAATCTAGCTCTAGATAACTTTTAAATTTTAAGTCATTGCTAAAACTGAGGATTGTCTCTAAGTTGTGATGATGCTATCTCAGAAACATCAGTAAGGACTTAGAGTTATGCTAATGTGTTCTCTCTCTCTCTCTCTCTCTCTCTCTCTCTCTCTCTCTCTCTCTCTTTCTTAAACAGTCTTAAGCAGGACCAAGTATTGTACTTACTCAGAGTTGGAAATACCTAAGATGAATGCCTGCCTCTGAAGAGTTTATGGTCTGTCAATAAACATAACTTTCCAGGCCAGAAGAGTTTAAACTTAACTGAATTATATGCACAGGTGCTTAGCCTAAAGGCTGGGTGTTGATGCTGAAAGGTGTAGAAATTATCTTGACCAAGATAGATAAAAATAGATAGAAGCCAAATCATTAAAGTCTTAGTGTTGACCTTACTGTAGTTATGGTAGGTTAATAAGTAACACACTCCTGCCTGAAAGTTTGGCACAGCCTTTTAAGAATGGCATTTTACATCCTTGAATGTTATTTACCAAGTGCCAAACAATTGGCAAACGGCTGGAGAAAGGGCTTGAATTGGAAGGAGGATTTCAGAGATAGAGAAGAAATACCCAGCTAAGCCAGCCAGTTTGTTTACCTGAACATTTCTGCAGACATTTAGAAAAAGTTTGCCATGGTGATGCTACATTACAAAGTCTTTTAAGACTTTAAAGACAAGTCTTTTAAGATCCCTGAAAATGGCTACAATATTGTAATGATGGGACATAAGGCTTTTAACTAAAAGTTCACTGTGACTAGTTCTAAGAACCTAGTCTTGGAAAAAAGAAAAAGAAATACCCAACTTTAGAGAAGCTATATATTAAGAGGTATTCATTTTGTATTGGCAAAGCATATTACATGGTCTTTTATGCATAGTCAGTTATTGATTATCTGTGATAATGTGCTCTCAACTGATCTACAACTTTATTTTTTTTAAAATGTTTATTTATTTATTATGCATACAGTATTCTGTGTATATGCCTGCACGCCAGAAGAGGGCACCAGACCTCATTACAGATGGTTGTGAGCCACCATGTGGTTGCTGGGAATTGAACTCAGAACCTTTGGAAGAGCAGACAATGCTCTTAACCTCTGAGCCATCTCTCCAGCCCTGATCTACAACTTTAATTTGAATTTAAAATATATCTTGGTGCTTAACTAACCAGAAGTGGCACCCTAACAGCCTCATGGAGGATGTGGTCAACTAGGACAGTTCCCCAGAAATACTGACTTTATGGACAGGTTCAGGACATTGGGGAGTTATGTGTATGTAGAGTAGGTGGGCTATAAGACTTCCATGTTGCAAAAGGCTGAAAGGTTCTGAAGTGAACTAACATGGAAAGGCTGCAAAAGAGTTCTCAGGAGAAATATTCAGTATAATTTTCAACAAATGTATTTTCAGGGGAGGTAGTGGTGGTGAAGTTTTGTTGTTTGTGTTTGAATGTTTAGTTGGGGTCTTGCTAAGTAGCTTGTGCCTTCTTTAACTCATGATCTTTTCTTAGCCTCCCAAGTGCTGGGGTTATGGGCATGGATCATCATACTAGCCAGATTTTTTTATTGATTTATTTTTATGTGTATGAATGTTTTGTCTGCATGTATGGAAACATACCACATGCATAGCTGGTGCCCATGAAAGCCAGATGAGGGCACTGGAATAGGAGTTATGGTGGCTTTTATGTCACCATGGGGGTCCTGGGACTCACCAGGTCCTCTGCTAAAGAGCACCAAGTTCTCTTAACTACTGAGCCATCTCTCCAGGTCTTCCTGCACCCCAATATTTTTGACTAAAACCAAATCATACAAAAATATTTATAATTATGTTGCCCAGCTGTGAATTGTGTCCTCCTCATTCACCTAGCCAACCTTTTAAACATTTATCTAACAAGATTTAGTGCAAACTCAGCTTAAGCTCTACAGCAAAGAAGACATTCCAGATTACTTCCTCTCTACTTTAATTCTTCTTCCTAGGTCATTTCGGTTGTAGTCCTGGGAGATAAGCTAGTTTTTCAAATCTATTCATTCATGAAGAAACCTTCCACAGGCCATGCATGCATGCCACAAACCTGATAAATTAAACAGGTAGTACTTGTTCCATCTAATGAAGAGTGACCTATAAAGAAATGTGAAAAGATTTATGGAAGGAGGCCTACCTGAGGCTAGAGAGATGGTGCTGTGGTTAAGAGTGAGTATTGCTTCTACAGAAGCCCCCCCCCTCCCCGTTTCAGTTCCCAGAGCCCATGTTAGATGATTCATAGTGCCTGTAGTTAGCTCCAGGGAATCTGATTCCTTCTGGCCTCCATGGGCACCTCACTTGTGGTGTGTGTGTGTGTGTAACACACAAAATAACAGTGACTGCAGATAGAGCTGAGTTTGCACTAAATCTTGGTTTTGTTGAGGATTCTTTTAGGGGATAGAAATGGCCACAATGTGGCAGTTTATTTATAAAAAGGAAAACCTGAAAGTTTAAGAGGTTCTGTTATTGGAACCTCGAGATCAATTATTGCTGTTAAATTAGTTTTTTTCCACCAGAAATTCAATCTACTACTTTAAATATTTCAGTGGTTCTTATCTCCTTCAAGACAATACTGAAGTAAACTTAGTTACCTTGGGAGGAGAAATCGTCCATTACAGTCATAAGTCTTAATCCTAAATTTTGAAGTTATTGTCCAAGTGCTAATCCTTTACAACTGTGTTGTTTCTAACAAGGTAGCAAGAGGAGCACAAAAAATTTGAGAAGGAAATGGAAACCATTTTATTTTTGGCATGGGAACATTTGGAATTCTGTTACTGGTAATTTGACTTGCTAAAAATACTATTCGGTATCTTACTCAACAAGGAGGTTTATGATGCTGCTCTGTACAATGACATTGTGCTCAGCTGAAGACAAAGATAAAACAGAAACTGCCCTTAGGGAGCTGTCTGCCTAATGTAAAGTATAGAGATTACTTTGTGGGCGAGATTGTGCAAGACATTTTTTAGTCAAGCAAGAATGATAACAGCACTAAGCCCTGGGGAAGAAAAAGAATTCCAAAGGCTCATTTCTTATGCTTCAAGTCTCTATGCCACCTGTGAAGAAATTCACCTGTTTAACTGAGATTTTTCTCTCTGTGCCAGTGCAGACACAATTGTACAAAATTACTTGAGCAGATTAGTTCTTTTGGATTGGATCAGAGAGCCTATGATTTGGCAGGAAATAAAGTCTGAGGGACTCTGGTAGATGTGTGTGACATCCCTTAACTTGTGCACAAACTCACTTCAGAGCTTGTACATTTTTATCCATCTGCCTTGCTGCTTGTTCATCTGCCTGCCCCTTCTTTGAGAATTGTTCTTGGCATATTGATCGTGCTGGCTCTGGGGAACTCCTTTGCCCCAGCCTCCTGATTAGCTGTGAAAAGTGAAGAAATCACAGGGTAGAAGTCATCACTGAGTTTTGTCAATTTAAAATAGGTTCTGGAAGCAGCCTTGCTGCTGAAACTGCTAGATAACAAGCCATCCCCAGTCCTAGGCACTGCCTATACAGGCTATAACTTTTAAAACATGCTATAATTTTTTTTCACTCCGTAAATAAACTGAGTTTGCACTTTTCTCATGTTGGCTAACTTTTCACTTTCCTCTTCATTCAACAAAATGCCTGTTTTTAGTAACTAACCAAGCTAGACTCATCATCTTAAATATAAGTATTTAAAAGATTTATTTTCTTTTGAGTTTCTGCATACTGTATACATTTGACCCAGAGAGGAGTCACACTCGCCACATTTGTGCATCATGGATGTGTAGTACCCACAGAGACTGAAGAGGGCATTGGATCTCCTGAAACTGGAGACAGTTGCAAGTTTCTTGTGGGTGCTGAGATTTGAACCTGGGTCCTCTGGAACAAGAGTAAGTGTTCTTAACTACTGAACCATCTCAGATTGGATTCTGTTATTGTTTCAAGACTTCGTTTCCTTTGGTTCATTAAACTTTTTCTATTCACGAAGATAAAGTGTAAATGTGCCTATCAGGGTAGAGTCCCTCTACTCCAAGCAAGATTATCCCTCATATCTAAAGCTCTTTATTGTTCTACGTGCTTATAAGTGGCAGCCCAAAGAAGAATCATTCTTAAACTAATCAACAACAACAAAGAAGAATCATTCTCAGAGAGCAGTTTGTCCAGGAGCACACACCTCCCCTCAGGCAGTGAACAAGATGAGATTTGAGCCCAGGTCTGGCTCTGCAACTACACACCCTATGGAAAATGCTAAAGGAATGAATACTGCCTGGACATAAGCTTTCCAACCCCAAGAACCAGCATTTCGAGGTGATGTGTAACATTGAACAACTCCCTGAAATTTTCTGAGCCCACAGCTGTAAAATGACAATATGGCAGCTTTCTGCTTTACGCGATATGTTTTGTGATGGGTCTCCCCTGCCCCTGCACACCCCATCTCTCATTGTCAAAAAGAATGTGATGATATTGGCACCAGAAATTGTTATCAACTGGTAGTGTAGAAGCCACTTGGGTTTCAGTAGGAAAGCTTTTAACCAAGATGGCAGAATTATACCATTGTTTCTATTTGAAATGTTCTGCAAGGTTCTTTTATTAACATGCCTTTAACTTGTACCTTGTCATAATGTTAGGTGGGTTATAGCTGTGTTGTAGTTGTTACTATCCATGTTTCTGGATTGATGGATATTTTCCTGAAGCTAGTCAATACCTGCCTCTCAGTATGTCTTCTCAGTGACAGCAGGGTCATTATTGTACATGTTGAAGAAACCATAGTTTCCTTTAGTTAGGCTCAAACTGGTTTCAGCATCATCTTGCAGACAGAGGCCACCTTACAAGGGTGCCCTTCTGGCAGTTCAGTAAATTCCTGTGGCTAAGATTATAGTGGAAATCACCAAGATAAAATAGTACATGCTTTATTTTCACCAGATGAATGAAAAAAATGAGAACATGCCAGGTGGTGGCGGCAGCGCACACCTTTAATTCTTGTACTCAGAAGGCAGAGGCAGGCGGATCTCTGAGGTCAAGGCCAGCCTGGTCTGCAAGAGCTAGTTCGGGGCAGGCTCCAAAAAGCCACAGAGAAACCCTCTCTTGAGAAAAACAAACACACAAAAATGAGAGCTTGATGCCCTATGGTATGGTTGAGGAGATTTATTGTAGATAGGAGAGAGAACACAGCCAGATATATCTGGGCTATGAGAGGAGAGAATGGGGAGAGCAAGAGAGGAAGAAGAAGAGGGCAAGAGAGGGACCAGAAGCAATAGGCCCAGAGCGAGCCAGGAGGCCAAGAGATCAAGGAAGACATGTAGCCAAAGTGGCTAGGTTTATAGAAACCAGACAATTGTCCTCATTTACGTATGTCCATCAGTGATGCCACAGTTCACTGCGGTAACAGACTGTAGGCTCCTGCCTTTTCTTCAGGGAAAGAATGTGATTTTTTTTAAAAAAAAAAGAATTGTTATTTGTATATGTATGTATTCGCGGTTTTATGAGTTTGTGTGCACCATATGTGAATAAGTGCCCAAAGGGGCCAGAAGGCATCAGATCCCCTTGAACTGGAGTTACAGTAACTGAAATTATTACAAAAACAATGTGTGCTCTTTTCTGCTAAGTCATCTCAACCAACCCTCAAGGTGTGTTGTTTAAAATCTGTTAAACTGAGACTAGAGCTAGAGAAAGAACTGATTTTTTTTTTTTTTTTGAGAAGCATTATTGCAAAACTTGTTCTCTTCTGGAAGAAATAACTTTTTTGGTACCACTTGAAAATGGTATCTTCAAATGGTCTGAGCAGTGATATTTGGGGAGTCTCATTGCTTATGTTTGTGCTATTTACTCCACACCATAATTTCTATCGTTGTTTACCAAGTAAATGATGTTTATGATATCCCCAAACCTAGGCTTCTTAATTCTTTTATTTCTATCAATATACCTTGAGTGTGCTGGTGCTGCCTACAGCCTCATCAATAAGGGAGCCTAAGGTGTGGGCACAGTTAACAGCCAAAGCTGGAGGCACCTAGCATCTTGAAGACCTGCTGTATCTCTTTAGCTCTGTCTTGCAGCCAGTTCTTCATGCCTGCTTCCCACCTCTCATTGTTAAAGGGGACTGAAGCTGGGGTCTCAAGCATGCTAAGGAGTTTGTCTCGTTCATATAGCATGCAATAAACATATTTTTAGAGAGGGTAGTTGGGTTTAAATTCTGCCTCTTCCATGCTAAGCACACATTATATCACTAAACAGCTTCCCAACCCCTTAAACACTAGTCTTGTTTATCCTTTCTCACTTAGATTGGTTTAACTTCAACTGGGTTGAAAACTAACTGAAGGAAAAAATTCGGCATACTGTTGGTATTAATAAGTGGATGTTAAACTTATTTTCCCCTGGTCCTGGAAGTAGAAATCAGCTTTATGCCTGGTAGGTGCACGCTCACTGCTAAGCCATTCCCCTAGCTCTAAACTTTTTTAAAGCAAAGAAAGTGGTAAGTACAGTTACAGTTTTCAGTTAATGTCACCTTATTTTGGTTTCTGTCCTTGAAACTTTGGGAAGGGGTTAGTGAAAAAAATTCATGAGTTTTCTGAAAAACTAAAAATAAAAAATGTTTTATTTTTGCCAGGCATCGTAATGCATATTTAATCCCAACACTCAGGAGGCAGAGGCAGGAGGAATTCAAGGCCCACCATGAGACACTGTCTTAAAAAAAAAAAAAAAAGACACTCAACATTCGAAAAAAGCCTCACGCCTTTATGTAGCATATACCCTAATAGAGAAAGAAATAAAAAGACTGCCTTTGTGTTTGTCCTCTCTGCGTGTCCAGTCACTTCCTGAACAGTCTGAAATACCTAAGTTCATACGTTTTGGATTCTGTCTTAATGACGTGGGGCCGATCTCATTTAGCGGTCCTGGAGTCTGAAATTATCAGGACATCATTAGGATGCTTTTGACAGTAAGAATCCTTATTATTGACTTTTTAAAAAGATATTTATTTATTTATTTATTTTTAGTTTTTCGAGACAGGGTTTCTCTGTGGCTTTGGAGCCTGTCCTGGAACTAGCTCTGTAGACCAGGCTGGTCTCGAACTCACAGAGATCCGCCTGCCTCTGCCTCCCAAGTGCTGGGATTAAAGTGCGCCACCACCGCCCGGCAAGATTTTTATTTTTTAACTCACTGAAGGAATTGTAGAGATGGCTTAGTAGTTCAGAGCACTTGGTGCTCTTCCAGAGAACCCAGATTCAGTTCTCAGCATCCTCATGGCAGCTCACAGCTGTCTGTAACTCCAGTTGCAGGGCATCTGACACCCTGTTTGGGCCTCCACAGTCACCAGGCACATATGTGGTTCACAAACATGCATGCAAACAAAACACTAATATGCATAAAGTAAACATCTTTAAAATTAAATTTTAAATCGCTGAATAAGAATATTTTTACAAATATTTTGCCATGTTTATATGTGAATACATCTAAGTTTCTGGATACAGTGGTCTCCCATACAAGAGTAATTCATATTCTATCTCTCCTATCTCTCCCTCTTTCCCTGTCCCCTCTCCCCTGCCCTGTACACACATACACAGTATACAAAATGCTGACTTGCGCATATTATTGCCAGTAGAATATATGAAACTTTTACATTTTTGCTAATGTGTTACAGATAGCTGAAAACATGTTTTCATACATGTAAGACTCATTTGTTGGGAGATGACTGCTAATGGATGGACGTAGGATTTCTTTTTAAGTTGATGGGATGGTACAGAATTAGATGGTAATGCTTATTGGTCTTTGTTTTTAGAGACGATTTCGCTGTGTAGCCCAGGCTATCTTGGAACTTGCTCTGTAGACCAGGTTGGCCTGCCTTTGACTTCTGAGTAATGGGATGAAAGTTGTGCGTTATCACAGCCACATTTCTTAACAGTCCTCTAGGTGGATTTTTCTAATTGAATTTTTAATTCTCTTCTTTCTTCTGGATTTTGTACGTTTCTTTTTCTTTACATATTTAACATCTTAGATTTAGTTATTTATTTTGGCATGTGTTGTGAGAAGAACATGTAGATTTTCCCCCAGTATCATAACCATTTGCCTTTATCTGTTTTTGTTTTTGTTTTTTTAAGCCATTTCTCTTAAATCGATTTCTGTTATCATTTGCTATCCTGGGTTTATTTCTGTGGATGTCTTCATCTGCTACTACCACACTGTTTTAATACTTTTATCTGTAAAGACTAGTCCAGCTTTCATTGTTTAACAAGTTTCCCTATGTGACTTGGAGTATTTTTTTAATTTGTTGATACTTTGTGGTTGCTATATTAATTTATACCTAGTCATAATAAAAGTGAAGCTTTATTTGCACCACCACCCCTTTTTTCTCTCTTCCTCTTTTGTCTCAGGGCTGCTCCATGTCTTCAAAGGATTAATAATAGTAGTGATCACAAGCTTAGCAAGGTGGCCCATGCCTTTAATTCTAGCACTGGAGAGACAGAGGCAGGTGGATCTCTGTGAGTTCTAGGTCAGCCTGGTCTCTGTAATGAGTTCTATGACATCCAGAGCTACATCATGAGATAAGATGCTGTCTCAGGGCAAGAAAAACAAATGGTAGTAATCACAATAGAGTTCTCATCTTCCCTAATTTTTTTTCCCTTTTTTTGACAGGCTTTTTCTTTATAGCCCTTGGCAGTTCTGGAACCCACTCTGTAGACATATTCCCTAATTCTAATGAGCATATTTGAAGCAGTTTACATTCATATTCATAAGTGAAATTAATCTGTATGATTCTTTTGCCTTTTATTACTATTTTGAGTTTTATAATCCTAGATAGACATTTTATAGTTCTGACATTTGAACCCTAGACCTTGTATATACTATGCAAGTACTCTACCATTGAGCTACATCAAGCTCTGGGGGCGGGGTAGGTTTTTCTGTGGGGGCGGGGTGGCTGTTGGTGCATGACAAGGTCTCACTGTGTAGCCAGGCTGACCTTCACTTACTGTGTAGTCCAGGCTTATCTTTTTTTTGGTGTTTTTTTTTTTTTGGTTTTTCGAGACAGGGTTTCTCTGTGGCTTTGGAGCCTGTCCTGGAACTAGCTCTTGTAGACCAGGCTGGCCTCGAACTCACAGAGATCCGCCTGCCTCTGCCTCCCGAGTGCTGGGATTAAAGAAGTGCGCCACCATCGCCCGGCTCAGGCTTATCTTTAAACTGAAGTCTGCTATGTCCACCATGCCTGGCTTAGAGAAAATTGTTAGTGTCCTTTTAATTAGCTATGAAACAGTTTAAACAATACCATTAGCATTTTGTGCTTCTTAAAGGTCTGATGATTCACGTGTGGGTCTAAATGGTGCCTGTTTTCTCTTTAGGAACCAATTTTGGCAGTTGATGTTTTTCTGAAAATTAATCATTTTTGTTGAAGTTTTCTTTTTTGGTTTTTCAAAATAGGGTTAACAGCCCTTGCTGTCCTGGAACTTGCTTTATAGACTAGGCTGGCCTCGAACTCACAGAGATCTGCTTGCCTCTGCCTCCTGAATACTGGGATTAAAGGCGAGTGCCACCACCGCCCACCTTGTTGAAGTTTTCAAATGTATTTGATGTAGTAATGAACATACTCTTAATTTTATCTAACTTTTGCCTTTGTTCATCTCTTTGTTCTGTGCAGGAACGGGAAATACAGTTGTCATTATGATTAGCTACCCAAAAGGACGAGAAATTTTTGATCTGGTGCAAAAAGGAATTCCAGTAAAAATGACCATAGGGATTGGTACTCGTCATATGCAAGAATTCATCAGTGGTCAGTCTGTGGTGTTTGTGGCCATTGCCTTCATCACGATGATGATTATCTCTTTAGCATGGCTAATATTCTATTACATACAGCGTTTCCTATATGCTGGCTCACAGTTTGGAAGTCAGGTAGTTATGGATAACTATTCATTTTAATTTATTAATCCAATTTGGTTCATTATAAATGATAGCTCATCAGTATATTCTATATACTACTTGAAGTTACACTTAAGCGCACTATTTTGTTTTGTTATTTAAGTACTCATAACTTTGATAAATTTTTTAATTGGAATGTTTTTTTAAGTCTAGTTCACTTTTTGTACATTTGGTTCCTATAGGCACCCGTACCCTCTTGGTCTTTTTATAGACAGAGAGGACTAGCAGAAGGGCATGTGACAGAAAGACCATATGTAACCCTGTTTTCTAGCTTGACATAAAGCTGAGGAGCAAAGGGGAGCTCTGTCTGCACTAGAGTAGCTGATAAGCCATTTACCTGAAGGCAAACTCTTGAGCAGAGAGAAGAGCCAGAGCTTCCAGTAACACACACACACTTATCCTGGCCTGATAAGCAGGCAGGGCTCTTGGAGACTGTTGATGGAGAGGGGGTGGTACCTTCTTCCTGAGCATCGTTACTTTCATGCCAGTGTTTAAGTGTAGGAATTGTTTTTATGGAATTTGTGAAAGTATGGCTAAATGGCAACGCATGTTTAGAGTGCTAGGAGTTTCCAGTTCTACTCCAACATCAAAAAAAAAAAAAGGAGTGTTCTTTTCCAGATATGGAATTAAAAGCAGCTATTCCTGAACTGGGGATATAGCTCTGTGGTTGGGTACTTGTTCAGCATGTGTGAGACTCTAGACTTAATTGCAAATAAGCAAGTAAGTAAATGAATACATTCTTAGCTGGTCATAGTAGCTCATGTAATCCTAGTGTTTCGGAAGCTGAGACAGAAGTTGTTTTGAGCTCAAGACCAAGTAGGGCTTTAGAGTAAAGCATTAGTTCCAAAAAGCAGGGAGGGAGAAAGAAAAGAAAAATAGTAATTCTTACCAAGTAGCTTATATGTTATATGGATCTTTTATATATCAAAAGTTTTTTCTAATTTATTTTATAGTAATCATTTAACTTTTTTACTAATGAAAACTTTTGTTTACATTGTATTATGTGGGTTATTTTAAAAGACTACTTAATAATACTGTTTTCCTCCCCAAGAATCATAGAAAGGAAACTAAGAAAGTTATTGGCCAGCTTCCACTACACACTGTAAAGCATGGAGAGAAGGTAATACTTTCATTGTGCTTTGGGGTTCAGACTGGAGGATGTTTATGTGTTTGAGAAATACTTTCTTTCCAGTCTACTCTTCAGCAGTGACAAGCATGTGAGGCTTTGCTAAGCCTTCATACATGTGTTTCAATATTTTAAAGAAAGGCTGACAGGGGGCTGGAGAGATGGCTCAGTGGTTAAGAGCATTGCCTGCTCTTCCAAAGGTCCTGAGTTCAATTCCCAGTCACCACATGGTGGCTCACAACCATCTGTAATGAGGTCTGGTGCCCTCTTCTGGCCTGTAGGCATATACACAGACAGAATATTGTATACATAATAAATAAATAAATATTAAAAAAAAAAGACTGACAGAAATACAGTGAATGAAGAAGCCATTATAGCAGTCATTAGTCGCATGGCTATTAAAATGTAAATGAATTACAGTCCTGGCTCAGTAGTAGAGCCCTTAGTATGCATGAAGTCCTGGATTGACCCCAGTACCCCATCCCCCAAAAAAGGTTAAATGAATTAAATTTAATTTAAAAGATAGTTCCTACATTGTATGTATGCAGTGACAACAATGTGCCAATCAATATTCCTGTCGTTGAAAGTTATGGTAGGCCAAAGTAAATGACTATAAAGATGATTTGCATTTAAAAGTATGAACCTGTAATACTATAAATTCATCTGTTGGATCTGAGACTACATTCTCTCAAAGCCCCTCAATTACAGGGAAAACACTAAACATTTGTAGAGGACAGAAAAGGTATTTTTAAAACTGTACTTTTAAAGGGGAACCATTTTTACATGCTCAGTCAGAGATAGAAAGTCACTGTTCCAGATGCACTGACTCCTCAAGCATACAGCCCTTAGAAGGAAAATTTGTTAATGTAATAACATTTGGTTTCGTAGTGGGCCGTCCTCTGCAGCAACATGTCACCTTGTAGCTGTGAGCTGAATCAGTCGATACTGCTCATTTCACTCATTAAGCTTTGAGACTCAATCTCTTTCACCTTACAGTCCTCCCTTCCCTTCATGGAAGGAAAAATATAAAATAAACTACTTCCTTCTCTTTCTCTGCCCTACTTACAGGACTTTCTTAAAAGACATTAAATTATACACCTGTGTGTTAAAAGTTGAAGTCTGTTATTAATGGCATCTGTGGTATATTTAGGATTAAGGTATGCTTGGGATTGTATGGGTGGATCATTCCTTCCCCCAATAACTTTTACACTGTAGTATAAATAGTTGACGTAAAGTATTGATTCCTTACACTGCAAATCACCAGGAGAGTTTCCAGTTAGTGACTAGCCAGGCAGAGTATGTGTAGAGTTTTTCATGGGTATTAAATAGGAAATTCTTCTGCTGATTTATAAATTGGATGCTGATCGAGGCTGTGAGAATTGATTTCTAAAAATGTATTCTTCCCTGGGCGGTGGTGGCACATGACTTTAATCCCAGCACTCAAGAGAGAAACCCTTTCTCAAAAAAAAAAAAAAAAAAAAAATTATTCTTCATTTCATTTTCAGGGAAGAAATCAATACTTTATACAAACTTAAAATTCTACTGGACCTGCTGCATGGGTTCCCCCCCCCCCCTTTAGCAAAAAATCTCATTGCTTACATGTGAGAAGACAGGTTCATATGTGTAACTTACTGATCCAAGCCCTTGAGAATACAAGTAAATTGATGCTATTCTCTTCCTATACCCAACATTTATTAAAGTATGATACCAGGAACCTGTTTTAAAATTGTCAAAATAATTTTTTAAAAGATCACTAAATGATCTGTGGTGTGTGCCTGGATTTGAAAGCATTTCTACATTCTATAAACTTACACAGGAAAATGAGTTTTTGCAGTCTACATCTTATCCAGTTCTGTAGACAAGTGTTTTTAGTTTTTTTCTTTTCTTGTGATAATGTGGAAGCTTGTAAATTATTAAGGAATTATAAATAGTTTCTTGCATACCATGAAATAGAAGTAAAAGTATTTTGTTACTTTCATAGAATTTTACTAACATAGAATTTAAGGGTCTGTAAAGATGGCGCTAACAGCTTTGCAGAGGACCTGGCTTTAGTTTTCAGCACCCATGTCAGCTCATAACTACCTATAACTGCAGTTGAGGGAATCCAGTGCTTCTGGCCTCTGAGGCTTTGTGTATGTAAATGGTTTACATAAACTCAAAGAATACATATAAAAATAATAAGAAAATCTTTCATAAAATATTACAACATAAAATTTAAAATGCTATTAAAGTTAATTTTAAATCTTTGATAATGGTTTGTACATACTAAATAAGGTTTTTACTGCTTCTTGGTTAATTGCTACACCTGGCTAAGGGTATGGTTAAATAGCAGCTCAAGGATAGTGTGGCTGTGTTCTGTACTGTGAAGCTGCCAACATTGTTTCCTCAGAAGTACACACTGCTTGTGTTCCTGAATCCCTGTGTCAGTATCTTAGCTTGTTCTGGCTACAATGACACCTACTAACTCACAGAAAGCCTATGACCTGTAGATTCTTAGTTGTAGGAATGTTGCCAACTCTGCTACCCTACAGCCAGCAATTTTTGTTTTTCTGTTTTTTGTTTTTTTATCCCTTTGTTCATTTGTTAGGCAAAAGTGGTGACTCATTCTAATCAGGAGGGGGTGGATGTTAACACTTAATGAAGTAAAATTTCAGATATGTAGCCATTTGTACTTTGTCCAAGTTGTAACTGTTCTTTAAGAGAGATACAGATTTCTTTTAAATAATTCCAGAAAACAAATAGCTTTTTTCTTTTTGAATATTCAAGTTTTATACTTGAAAATATTTTAACCGTAACCGTAATAGCCAGCAAGATTGGAATGTAGTTAACTTTGTAGAGTGTTTTCTGGCGTTGATGAAGTCCTGTTTGATCTCCCGCCCCATATAAACTTTGCTTTGTGGTTCACTGCTATAATCTAAACTTTTGGAAGATGAAGGCAGGACTATCAAAAAATCAAGGTCATAATTGGCTATACAGTGAACCTGAGGCCAGCCTGAAAACAAGAGACCTTGTCTCAAAAAAAGAAAAAAGTATGTGGTTTGTATTTCTACAGTCCTTAATAGTCTATTTTTTCAAACACAATATACTATTTAAAATACTGCTAATGCCGGGCATTGGTGGCGCACGTCTTTAATCCCAGCACTCGGGAGGCAGAGGCAGGCGGATCTCTGCGAGTTCGAGACCAGCCTGGTCTACAGAGCTAGTTCCAGGACAGGCTCCAAAGCCGCAGAGAAACCCTGTCTCGAAAAACCAAAAAAAAAAAAAAAAAATACTGCTAATGCCTGATTAGGCAATGAATTTTTTTCCCCTTTTTATTCAGATTCTTTAACTGCTTAATAGTGGTAAGAAGTAAATGTCAAGTGTGATTATCTGTGGTTTTGGATCAGATTGTTCCAGCATAGAGTAGGATCTATTGTTTTAGTTGGCGTTCTTTTTTTGCCTAACTTATTATCTGTGTAATGTGTGTGTGTAACTCTTAACTCTCTTTGCAGGGAATTGATGTTGATGCCGAGAATTGTGCAGTGTGTATTGAAAACTTTAAAGTAAAGGATGTTATCAGAATCCTGCCATGCAAGTATGAATAAGTTTCTCCTACTAAAATCTAAAAATGAATTAATAAGTTTCAGTTTTCTGACAAAAGAGTTCCAGGCTTTTTCTGATAGGAAGATCTTGTGGTTGTTTTATCTTATCTTTCATATTATCTTCAAGACTTCTTAAAGTCTCTCTGCTTGAGAGACTTCTAGGTGACCACTATGATCCATTATATCTTTGTTTTAGACTGGCTTTTAGTTTTATCAGGGCTTGTGTAGACTCTATTATAAACCTAGTGAAGCAGAACTTCTACTGAAAGGAATCAAGAAGGATGAAGGACCTAGGGCCTTCAATGATCTAAAGGTAGACAGTAGTTTGCTATTATTTATGCCCTGGGTGTGGGTTCCTTTTGAAGCTGTGTAAAAAACATTCCTCCCTTTTCTCAGGTTTCAGTAGCACAGGTGGAGTTTTAACACTGGGAAGTAACCATTTCATTTTTAATAATCTGCTACTTTTTTTAAACAACTGCTGATTAGCAGAAGAGTTTGTTGTATGTATAAAAATTAGATTTTTTTAAAAGTCTGATAAATTTCAGTTATACTTTACATATTTTAGAATCAAGTTTCAAGTTAGTGTATTTGCTTTTTTTTTTTTTTACAAAATATTTTACTCTTACTATGGGACGTTTTAGAAGATTACCTTCTTGATACCTCTGTTGAGGAAATAAAAAAAATGAGTATTAAAATAATAAGGGTTCCTTGAGAAAAGTGTCTAAAATTTGTCAGCATTTACATAAGGTCAGCACAGTAGCCACTCAGTGAATTGAGGCCAGTCTGTGTTGATCGTGGTATGCAGAAAAGCACTGAAAGTAGAGTTAAACATCACCCAGCAAAACTAGAAGTTTCTTGTTTTTTGGAAACCTCTTCTGGGTCAGTTAGTATTGATTTGAGGTTAAATGATAAGCTGGACTGGACTGTTTCATAATTAAGAATTGCTGTTAACGACTCTGCAGCTTTTTGTTTAAAGAAAGTCTTCAAATAGGGCAGTGGTAGTGCACACCTTTTATCCCAGTGTTCAGGAGGCAGAGGCAGGTGGGTCTCAGGGAGTTCAAGGCCAGCCTGGTCTACAAAGCAATTTCCCAGGACACCCAGGACTATACAGAGAAACCTTGTCTCCAAAATAAAAAGTAATAAAAATGAACAGTTACTGGGTATATACTTGGAGACACTGTGAAAAGCTCATGGTGTAGGTATATAAATTAGGCGATGCATAGCTTCTTGTGGTCCTGTGGTCCAGTTACAACTGGTGCTTGAGCCTAATCTGTCCTGCTTCAAAGCTTCTGCTTAACTTCATACATAACATGGGAGGGGCAGGAAACCAAGATAAACAAGAAGGGAACATGTATGTGTTCTACTGGTAGCAACAGATGTTTATTAAAGAAGGGTTCATAAAAAGTACGCAAGAGGAAATAGCTTCTTCCTGCCACTCACAGGTATTGTCATGTGTTTTCACTTGAGTCATTTATAGACTTAAAGAAGACATGACCAGTTTAGGATTAGTTTATTAGCGATAGCTTATTTATGGGCTTTACTAGCCTAAGTGGTTTATAAGTATTCTACTAAGGCACATTAAAAGTGGTTGGGCAAGCCGGGCGGTTGTAGCGCACGCCTTTAATCCCAGCACTCGGGAGGCAGAGGCAGGCCGATCTCTGTGAGTTCGAGACCAGCCTGGTCTACAACAGAGCTAGTTCCAGGACAGGCTCCAAAGCCACAGAGAAACCCTGTCTCGAAAAATCAAAAAAAAAAAAAAAAAAAAAAAAAAGTGGTTGGGCATTGTAGCACATAGCACTAATTCTAGTATTTGGGAGGCAGAAGTATGAGCATTCTAAATTAAAGGCAATCTTGGACTACATAGCACATTCTAGGCTAACTTGAGTGTATAGCATGTTCATATCTCAAAAAAATATAATGCGCACAAAAGATGTGCTTAGTCTGTGGTAGAAGTTGATCCATCCTTTTTTTTGTGGAATGAAGATAAGCTTTTATTTTTTAAAAAAACATTTCAGTATTAAGTCAAAATCTGTTTAAATGGAAAGTAGAGAAGAGATGTGACTAGACTACAGTGTTGCTATCCTGTTGATTGACTGTTAATACAGGAGGGATGTGTTGGTAAAATGCATTATTTCCTTTATAAGAGATGGAAACATTTATTTTAAGGCATTAATACATACTTAATTTTTTTAGGCATATTTTTCATAGAATATGCATTGACCCATGGCTTTTGGATCACCGAACGTGTCCAATGTGTAAACTTGATGTCATCAAAGCCCTGGGATACTGGGTTTGTTACATTTTTGTTTATATTCAATCTCTGCCCCAGTTCTTTCTGAATATCTCACTTTTATCACTGACTAGAGGCAAGAGGAACAGACACAATGCTCCTTCTAGTATCCTTGCTGTTACCTAAGGAAGTTTTCTGTATTAAAAATGAATTTATAGAATAATCCACGAAAGTCAGTGAACTGATTTATGACAGAAAAATTATGCTAGCATATTGCCCAGTTTTTACTACTTAGAGTAGTATAGTTCTGTATAGTGTCCTGTGTGCGTGCGTGTGTGTGTGTGTGTGTGTGTGTGTGTGTGTGTTTGGCTTACGTAAACCTGAATCATAGAATGTATGAAACAGAAGAGCATTGTACATTTTCTGGCTTCAGAGACACATTTTACACATACTACACTCTACAGTTTTTGACATCTGTGTTCACTGTTGCTGGGTTTCACAGTTCATTAATACAGGATAAATTTGCCCTGTATTTTGCCTATTATTTTGTGATAGTTTGATGGGCAAGGACCTTTCTTAGGGGATGTAAGAGTAAAATGAAAGAGACTGTCTAGCCACATTTCATCTTCACAGCCTCTATATGAAGCACTCTTATTGTCCGTACTCTATTAATTTAAAACTTATAGCTAATTGTTAAGGAATTGGCTTTAAACATAAGTTATTTTTTCCCTACGTAGAGAAGATATGGGGAGAGGTCTTCTTTAAATTTTTTTGTTTTGTTGCTGTTGTTTGTTTTTTAGATACCTACCCATATGATCTATTATTACTCAAAATACTATTGATTAAATAATAAAGTATTTTAGATAAAAATTTGAAGTGACTGGGAATGTAGTTTGTATATCTTGCATTGAAGCCTCAGAGTCAGTTCCCCACAGCACATAAACTGGATGTACATTTTATGCAACTTTAAGCCATAATAGCCATGTAAGCTTCTATAATGGTGTCACTAATGAACTGCCCATGGAACAAGACTGTCTTCATAGGCTACAAGTGTGACATCATCCTCTAGCTTCTGTGTCCTCTTGCTGCTGACATGCCTTGTAGAATGTTTCACATGGTGGTTCATAATTTTCTTGCAATAGCCCTTCAGGGAGGAAAGGTTGGCACCTAAGAACTACTGTACCACAACCCCATCCTGCTTTGTCCTGAAATGTCTTTCTTACAGAATACCTAAACTTCTTTCAGTCCCGTTAGCCTGGGATAGCATACCTCCCTAATGTGCTTGGTTCTTGCCCTCTACTATAGAAACCACAGTTCAGCAAGAAGCTGAATGGTTCAGAATATTAAATGAAAAAATATAGAATTTAGTGAAATGTTTTCTTGAAAAAGTCTTGAACTCCCTTTCTTAGGTCCACTCCTAAGCTTGTGCTAAGATAGAATATAGAGAACCAGAGTATATATATATGACTTACTTTGTAAAGGACAGAAAGTTATTATAACTTCAAAGCTAAGAATTTATGTGTCCTTCAATGTTTCAACTTTAAGAGGTCCCTATTCCCTTATTTATAAGCACTCAAGAGTTACCAGTAACCCTTTACGCAGACTTTAAAGGCAGTCCTTTGGTTTGCAGCTGTGTCCACTGCATTCATTGCGAAGACACTGATCAGAGGGATACTATCCAAGATGTTACACTGAGCTTGGCTCAGAGATAAGCAAGGTATAGCTCCTTTGCTAGATGAGGACTCTTGGGGATTTCTCTTTTAGGCCAAATGGAACTAGTACATATCCAGAGGTACAGCATAACAAGGGAATATAGTAAATGCCATCTGGATCAGAAAAGAAAGATCTTGTACTGCCTGTTAGACATGGAAAGATGGAGAGAGTATATTTTAGTGGAACTGATGAGGGCTTTGACTCAGTGTGTAATAGGTAGGTGGTGTGTGCACAAGGATATGAACTGTCAGGTTAAGGGTTGGCATGTAGTTGGGTTTGGCAGGTGTTTAGAGAAACAGGCTGGGATGGGGCTGAACAGGAGTTGGCATTGTGACATTACGATAGGAATGTGTTAGGAGTTGGTGTCAGGGAAGAACTGTTTTGAGTGTCTAGGATGTCTAGTTACCAGTGAGGGAGGAAGGGGTGATTTTAAAATGCTTATAGAGCAGACCAAGGGTATCTTGAGAACCCAAGGAAGTTGAGTGCCTGTGCCTGTGACTCCCATGCTTATAGCTACCATCCATTAGCCATTTTCCAGCAGTTTCATCTGCCTGCTTGCAGCTTTAGTACTTTGATTAACCAAAAAGAATGTCTAGAACACCCACCCGCTGATGTTGAGGCTTTATGTAGTGGTGCTAAAGGAGTCTCTGACCTTCCTTTCATTATCTTCCCTCAAAGCATCAAGTAGAAGAGGGAGGGCACTATATATAAGGAAGAAGACAAACAAAAATCTAAAGCCTTTAGCTGTTTAGAGCCTGGTTATCTCTGATACCCCAGTGCTGTGCTGCAAAATTGTCTGGGGCTGTCGTTAGGGCACCTGGCTGCCTCTTGAGGGAGCACCAGTGAGGCTGCACAAGTTCACAGACTCTACAGGAAGACAGTTGAAAAGAGCCACTTGGTGACTAAATAGTTTAAAAGGTCAGATACAACTTTCATAAGACTGGAAAACTGTGTTTAGACTAAACCAAACCAAACCTTTTAGGTCTTGAGAATTAACCCCTTTTTATCATGACATTGGATAGAAGAGGTGGTGTGCTTCCCACCAGATTACCTGTAGAAAGTCAGATGTTTTGTGTTAACTTACTAGGAACTGACCCCACACTGTGCTCGTGTCACTGAGAAAACCATCGCCCTTTGTCTGCCTTTCAAGGGGGACCCTGAGGATACACAGGAGCCCATTCCAGAAGCTGCCCCAGGAAGTGTTTCTGTTGGGAATCTCAGTGTGACATCCCAAGATGAGGACAGGAGTGGAGAAAGCAACCTTCCGTCATCTTCCTCGAGTGACTCTGCGCCACACCGCCCCAGTTTTAAAGAAGATGCAGGGGAAGACACAGCGTTACTAGGTATGTGGCTGCAGCTGTGATGGTGTTATCAGTGATGGAGTGAAATGGGAAAAAAAAATATGAAAGCATACAGTCTCACACTTAAAGATACCGTTTTAACCTTTTGATAAATACTTTCTCAAGAACATGTATTTCTCAAGAATGGGGAACATCATGTAAATATTCAGAAAACTCTTCTTTCCTATGTCATTGGTAGATAAATTTTTATGACCATGTTGTATTTAAGTTTTTAAATATTCTGAGTTGTTCAATTTATCTCTATTTTATTTTGTGTTTTCTTTGGTTTTCTGTATTGTGTAGTATAGCATAGCTCACAGTCTTGCCTCTGCTTCTCAACACAACTAATGTTTTCATACTAATTCTTAGTTCAAGCTTTGTCTTAGTTACTTTAATAATGCCCTGACAGAACATCATGACCAAGGCAACTTGAAAGAAAACCCTTACTGTGGCTCACTCTTCCTGAAGGTTAGAATCCATGACCATCACAGTAGGGAGCATGACAGCAGGCAGGCTTTGAGAGCTCACATCTCATCCACAGTTCAAGGCAGAGAGAGGAAAGGAACTGGATTTTGAAGCGTCAAAGCCCCACCCCCAGAGACACACCTCTAATAAGACTGTACCACTGATGTTGCCCAGGCAGACAGCTCTACCAGGTGTTTAAATATATGAGCCTATGCACATTCTTGTTCAAACTACCATAGACTCTCTAGAAAATAAGCTTTTTTGTATTGCAGTGATGTCAATCACCTGTGACTTTGAGCTTGTCTAATAACGGCTATATGAGCTATATGTTCTTAGCTCCTTCTTAGAACTTTTTTAAATTTAATATTGAAAGTATAAGACCTTTATCATGTATTTTGTAACTTCTCCCTCCGTTTCTTTATTTCTTCTAAGTGCTAAGGGTGGAAAACTCTGACATTCAGCCATCTTCCAGTGCCTAATTTCTGTATCCTTCAGTTTCTTTATAATTTTTCTATCTTCTTGGGTCTCCTTAGACCTTTTAGGGAATGCTAAATAGGAAACTCTTCTTTTTCTTGGTGTTGGTTATAGAATTACCTGTGTTTTGCTAATATTTGTGGGTTTTCCCCCCCTTTATTTCAAATTCTTTTTTCAAACAGCCTAGTCTTATGTAGACCACCCTATCCTCAAAATCCTTAGGTAGCTGAGGGTGACTTTGAACTTCTGATTATCTGACCTCACCTCCCACGTGCTGAGATTATAGGCATGCATTATCACCAGGGTTTTGTGCAGTGCTTGGGATCAAACCTGGGGTTGTATGCATGCTAAGCCAGCACTCTACCAACTGAACTCTGTCTCCATTTCTACCCCCTTTTAATTAATTTATTCATTTATTTGTTGGGGTACCATCATGCAAGTAAGTGGTAGTCGGTTTTATCCTTCTGCCATGGGTCCCAGGGATCAAACTCTGATTGCCAGGCTTGGCAACAAGTACCTTTACGCTCTGAGCCATCTTACTGACCCTCTTCTGCATTCTTTAAAGACTAATTGTGAAATTATGTTGAGCCTGGTTTGATATCTTTAATCCCAGCACTTGAGAGGCAGAGGCATGTGGATCTTTGTGAGTGTGAGGCCAGCCTGGTTTGTATAGGGAGTTTCAGGCCAGCTAGAA
>NC_022028.1:24655770-24674335 GCF_000317375.1 Microtus ochrogaster | reverse complement strand
AAAAAAAAAAAAAAAAAAAATCCCACCAATATTTTAGTAGAATTGAATTAATCTATAGATTATTTTCATTGAGAATAATTGATGCTTCTAATTTTGAATTTGGCCATCCTAAAAGATTTTCAAAACAGTAGGATTCAAATTCAATCAGTGTGTCTTTTAATATGTTTAGGAAAACTTATAGAAATATTAGAACTTCAGTTTGTATTGTATACATATATGTGTGTATTGGGAGGTGGACTGCACATGTGTATGTGGGTGTAAGTGCAGTTGTGCACACGTGTGTAGGCCAAAGGTCACCATCAAGGCATTATCTACCTTATTTTTTGAGGTGAAGTCTCCCATTGACCTGGGACTTCCCTCATAAGCTACGCTGACTGGGGAGCCACAGCATCCATCATCCCTGTCTACTTTTTCTAGCCCTGGGATTACAAGCATACATTACCATGCCCATCTTTTTTATGAGTGTTCTGGGGGTTGGGCTGAGGTAGTAAGCACTTATGAGCTGAACCGTCTTCCAAACTCCTATAAATTTTAAATTTAAACCAATACTAGAGGAAAAGGAAAAGGTATACATCAGAGTAGAAGCACTGGGGAATGGATTTCACAGAATTGTAAAGCTGGGCCTTGATCTCACCATATCTCTGGCTAACACTGAACTGACATTACAGGGCAGTATATTCAGTATAGTAAGGAATTTTGCTTTTAGAAATCCTGTTGAGACAAAGTTCATACTATGATTTGGGCCACTGAGTTGAGAATCCAGAAAAAAAACATTTTTTTTTTTCTCAAGAGCATGTCCCCACTTGTGAGATGTGTAAACACAGAGGTCCTTCAAAGGCAGTCACTGGGTGAATATTGGCTCTGGTAACACTGGAAAGAAAGCCTGTCTGTCACACTGAAGGAAGGGGTATTTCTGTATTTCTCTTACTGGCATTCTTTGACATGGTTGTCATTTTTACATGTAAGTTTTATTTAAATGTTTCTATAATTTGTTTCTCCAATGTGTAACTGAGGTTGGACAGACCTACTGACCTAGGGTGGCTTCTGATGCTTTGTTGTAGGAGCCGGCAGGAATGACCCTCAACATGGAGGATCCATCTGCTAGCACACATCCTCACTGACAGCCTCACCGACAGAGCCTTGGCTTGAACTACAGGACATTTAATTTTTTACTCTAGGGCATAGTTTGTATACTTGAAAACAGTGGATATTATTTTACTTTACCTTTCAGATTCAGATTTGATATACAAAGGGCTGAGATATTTTATTCCTAAAAGGACTTTTAATTAGCCTTGATCTATTTATCTACTAAAGTATGATGTATATTATAAATTTTGTTGTGTCAGACTGTCACAGATTGGGGGGAGGGGTGTTTCTGAGTACTAGACTAGCTTCTGTGGTACTGTAAACCAAGATTCTGTTTCTCGGGCTTTTAGACAAAGCTCACTAAGTTAAAGTAGAATTGTGTAATATAATTCAGTAATTGATCAAATGACTTTTCCCTGAAGCAGAGACTCTTTAGAACTTGTAAAATGAGAAATCTTGCCGTAGGCAGGGTGTACAGCTGTAAACCCAGCACTCAGGAGGCTGAGGCAAGAGGATTTTGAGTTTAAGCCAAACAGAAGGAACTGAGGGAAGAGAGAAATCAACTGTCTTGCACTATATTGTCCATAGAGACTTCAAAACCAAGCATACCTTTTTATTGTTTGGAATTGTGAAAAAAAACACTAGTTAGTTGATTTTATGGTTTGTATTTTTACCTTTATTGCCTAATTTTTTTGACACTTGGAAGGAGGACATTTATCCATGTTTTTTCTACCAAAAAAAATTGGCAAGTATGCCATATTGCACATTAAAAGTATTAAAATATTGATTCATTGAGAAATTCAAGTAGGCATACTGATGTTTTTAAATTATAAATATATTTCGGTGGATCTAATCTTTAAAATTAAAAAGATTTAAATTAAAATTTTGATTTTTGTTGTTAGACTACCATTTTTCTAATGAGATTTTAACATAGCTCAGTTTCTCTATGACCTTTTATCTCTTTGCTTGGTGTTCCTACAGGTAAAGCCTATTAAGATCATTGCCTAAGTTCTAGAGTGGTCAAATACACTTTTTAAGAGTGAGGAGTCCTTTGTTGATCCTAAACTTGTGTTGCATGTCTACTTTGTAGACAAAAATAAATGCTTATTGACAAAAATATTTTATGTAACAGATTTTATTTAGCATAGTTCCAACATTCAGCACAAATAGTTTACAAAGGATAAAAAGTCTATTAATAAAAGCCAGTCTTTGCACAAAGGACAGAGAAAAATATATTCTTGATTCAAAATATTTTACACTTCAGTGATAAACTGAGAGTGCTTTTATAAAGTTCATTTGTGTGTATGGGTACTTTCCCTGTATGTATGTCTGTGTACCATCTGCATGCCTAGTTCCAAAAGAGGCCAGAAGAGGACATCAGATCTGATGAACTGGAGTTACAGAAGGTTGTGAGCCACCTTGTAGGTACTGGATATTGAACCTGGGTTCTCCAACCACTGAACCATCTCTCCAGTCCAAGGAAAGAATGCTTTAAGAAGTGTTTCTGGCTGGCACCACAAGTCACTGGAGGTCACTGGTCCACAGTCTTTCTTGATTTTTGCATAAATACCTTCAGCTGAAACTACTTACAGGACAGGAGACAAACAGGAGTCAGAAACACTTCCAGATCTATTACTGTCCTCTTGAGGCTTCTGCTAGGGAAAAGATAAGTATCCTCACGGCATCTCTTCTGCATACAGGTTTAGGAATAACTTCATCAGTATCATTTTCAGATCAATTTTCCTTTTTCTCCAGCACAAAACTTAATTCTTTATCTTTTTTCACAAGTTCTGCTTTGATCAACTTCAGCTACTTTTTATCTAAATGGGTGACCATTTCTTCTAGTTTCCAGTGATCTGTTATGGTCTTTGTTTCAAGGCATTGAATCCTCCCTAGGTATGATGCATTTCCTCCATCTGCCATCTCTGTTTGTCACTGACTGCTGAGAGATGCTCCGATAGTGTCCTTACTGATTGTGTCATCTCTGACCACAGGAGTCCAAAAAGTGGGAACTTGTGGCAGAGTATGGACCACCTGGTGGGTAAGGACAGCTGGCAGAACCACTGGGATTAGGGAGAGAGGTATCCAAATGAGTATATAAATTCCCTTGGCACGCCTGGCATATAGGTCATTGATGGTCCTGTTTTTAGGTACAGTGGAAAGGATGTAGAAATGATAGGATGGAGAACACTGCAAAGGTCCGTCTCTAAACATTACAGTCATAACCTGAATAAGCTCCAGAAGGCTGGAAGGTAGATCTTCCCATTTTGAACCACATGCTTTCAGTAGTCACTGAACTAGTGGGCTTAACAAAATGGGATGGTATGTATCCAGCAGCCATAGGTATATTGGACTGTTATACATACTGCTTCCATAATATATAGGAATTGTTCCAGCCTGGAATTGCTATCATTTTAAAAATGAGTCCAGTCAGTACAATTTTGAGATTTTTGTATGTAGTAATAACTGACAGTTTCACATACAAGTGTCTGTTTATGCATGGATACCATGTCCTACAGCTGGCCCTAGGGCAGCACCATGGCACCATACACCTCCATCTTCACAGGCATCAGCATCAAGGGCTGCTGGGCAGCATCCCAGGTCTCCAGAGAATTGCAGAGGCTATGCCAAGGCAGCACCAAGTAAATACAATTTTTTTTAATATTTATTAAGTATACAATATTCTGTCTGTATATATGCCTGCAAGCCAGAAGAGGGCACCAGATCTCATTACAGATGGTTGTGAGCCACCATGTGGTTGTTGGGAATTGAACTCAGGACCTTCGGAAGAGCAGGCAACGCTCTTAACTGCTGAGCCATCTCACCAGCCCCAAGTAAATACAATTTTAAAGGCTAAATTTATCCTTAGAACTGTATCTAAGACATGAAAGTGTCATTACTAAGCTATTTTTCTACAGTTGGATTCTAGCTACTCATAGTAAAATGTGTATTTTACTGAAAGAATGTACGACCAGATGAACATGATGAGCTGCTGGAGTAGAAAATCTGTCTTATGTGAAGAGACTCAGTTGGGTTTACAAATTCTTACTGAACCACTGTGGTCAGTGCAAATAGGAATTCTTTACCAAGTAGATTAGTGCTGTCTTTTAAGACATACCAGGGAAAATGTCATCATTCCAACAGTAAATGAAGCTGGCTTTTACAAAGGATATTGTGATAGGGCGAGGTAAATTGTTTTTAATTATTTACAATTACTGAAGAATTTTTAAGGCAGGGTCTCACTGTTTAATGCAATTTGAATTTGAATTCACCATCCTTCTGCCTCAGCCTTCCCAGTGGTGAGATTACAAGCATGTGGACCACTTCTGACTCTGAATAGTGTTTTGAAGATTGGAGGCAGTGGTTGAAAGAGGCAGTGTCCATGACACAGACGGTGGTTTCCTGTGGTTCCTGCTCTCCTGGCTTTTCACTCTGCAGTATTGATTGATATTTTGGCTCTCTCAGCAGAAAACCTTATTTGTGAGCACATGGTCTCACTTGGCAGGTAATTGTTTCTTACATGCTGAATTGATTGGGGTCTTAAACCTTTCTTCCCAGATGATTCTTCCTATGGCTGCTGAGGAATGATGACAATAAAAGGCCGAATTGCAGTGTCTCCATCAACAGTTTGCTCTCTATGTGGGCACACGATGACAAAACCTCCCGAAGCGAATCACTGTCTGACCTCAGTAATGCCAGGGTGGAAGCTTCCTGCCTATGGTCAACTTTCCAGGAGGGGCAAGGAAAAGCCTTCCCACGCTAACTACCTTGATCAAGCAGAATCAGTGTTCCTTTAGATACACTTACCAAATCAAGGACTGCTAGAATTGTAAAAGTAATAGTAGCCCTTCCAGAGTAAGAAAGCTAAATTGGGCAGCAGTTTCCTTGAGGCAAGTTGATATTATTTGCTCAAGGAAGGATGAGGTTTAATCAGTGTGTATCTATTATTAGCTGGAACTTGAGGACACTGTTTGAGACAAAAGCAGTTCTTAAGGTCAGGAAAACATTGCTTTGCCATTTCCTAAACACTAGGTGTTGGCCTGAAGCAGAGATAGCTTTGTGGTATAATGTGATGTGTTTCTCTGGCACAATACTACATTAGAAAAGCTACCCATGTCTTTTTTTTCCCAGCTCAATCTTGCTTTTTAAAGCCTTAGAAACATCAGCATTTCATTTTCAGAAATAGTATCTGAATCACTCATTATAGTGGTATCTGCCACACACTTTGCTGAGACTTCTTTCTCAGCAAAGTCTAGAAAATCATGAGTTGAAGTATCTGTGCCCATTCACTGAAAATATGAGGTCAGTCAGTCTCTATGACAAATGGCAGGTTACGTGCTGGGCTGATGACAAGTATGAGAAAAACAGTATTTTCTGTGGGCCCATTGTAGTAACCGACTCTCAGGTTTGTGTGTCAGTTCTTTTGTAAGTCTTGGATGTTCCTAATGTAGACAGTTTTCTTAGTTGCTAATTTCTCAGATAAAATACCCCTGTTAACAAGACCTATTCAAAATATTGTAGACTGCCCCGTAGATCATAGATTTCTGAGATCCACAATTACTATGGAAATGTTACCTAAAATATATGAAGTGTGCTACTTAAAATTAGGTATAAATGAGAATGTGTCCTATAAACTTAGTGATCTCGTTTCTGTAAAATTGATAAAATTGGTAATAAATGCTGTTGAATAATTTAAGTGGTTGTATTTTGGGATTCCAAAATGTGTTTTTAAAAAACTTCTATTAAAATGTTACTGATTAGTGTTCTTTTTTTTGGACAGGTGATTTGAAGATTTAAGTTGAAATAAAAAAATGTCATGAAGTTTAACCTATGTTAAATTAAACTCATTTAATTACACTTAAAAGTTGATTGTGGTTATTCAGTCTCACTTAAGATTCTAACTCTACTTCCTTTTTTGGAGATGATAGGTAACTTGTGGCCTAGGTTGGCTTTAATTTTTCATGTTTACACAATCCTGTCAGTAGTCCCAGATAGCTGGGACGACAGGGCTGAACCAGGGTGTGTACCTAGTGTATACAAGCTAAACCTAGAGTAATCTAGTGGTGCTACCAACTTTTTGTACATCTAATGTTCACCAACCACAGCTATAGTCTGTTTTCCTAGTGAGACCCACGATTGTGATCTTAACCTCCTCATTGTAGGGTCTGTATTTGAGAATTTTATTTGGGATTCCAAAATCAATATGGACACTTGATTTCTCCTTTGTGTGCCACAACACAGCTTGTCTGTCTTCTGATGTGCAGAAATTTTTGAGTTGCTTGTGTCTTTTGCTGCAGCTCTCACTGCAGGGGTCCCTTCCAAACTCGTACCTTAGCAGGGTGGGGATCATTGCATTTGTCTTGGAAGTTACATTAAATGTGGTGAATTATCTTTTCCTGGTGTCAGCTTAACAAGTCTGACAGCTTTTATATGTTAATAAGTTTTAGGCATGTATTCATGGGTCCCAGTTCTGTCCTTGTTGGCTACAGGTTAAATGTTATTTTCCTAAACTCATGCAACCATCCTTTTGACATGTTGACAGAACACTTGTTCACACTCAAGAACCACATAATCAAGCTTTAAAAATGCACACACGCCATCCTTGAAATGCTATTTTAAGTTTTTAGTTTTGCGTTGGGCTACCCTGGGCTAGCTAGAGGTTAGACATGCATATCAGCTATAAAGCTGTTTCCCACAGTGAGTCTTCGAAACTTGTCATTTTAAAACAGTGTTTGCCCAGTGCCATCTTCAAAATGGTGGTGGCCACTTTGGGGCATTGAGAGAAGTCACCTGTTTAGTTCAGATGTGGGTCACTCCTACAGGGGCTCAAGGCCCATTCCTCTAATCCTAAGAATAAGAAGAATGTATCAAACATCTGGAGTTCTGTTCCTTCCCCACTGTCAGAACACTAATCTGTAAAATACAACAAAACCACCAAGCTTGGCTTCCTTAAACACTTGCCAAATGTTGGAGAACAGATTCCATCCCTATAAATCTATTCTAGAAATCATAATCTAAATAAAAAGGCATGTCAAAGTTAGATATTAAAAAAATAATAACAGCTGGATGTGGTGGCACACACCTTTACCAGGCAGAGGCAGGAGGATCTCTAAATTATAGGCCAGCCTCGTCCATATAGCGAGAACTCCAGGACAGTCAGGGCTAAATAGACAGACCCTGTCTAGGGCACCATTGTCTTAAGCACTGACCTTACTTTACCTCCCCACCAAACAGGCATCTAGGGTACACCCTTCTGGTATAGCAGAAAACTATAAAACAAAAAACATGCCCATGTTAGGCTACCATTGATAAAGTTCCAGCTATTACAGCCTAGCAAAAGGTCCTTGCATGAGAGTGCCCATGTTTGTTAGAAGCTCAAGAAACACTGTTGCTAAGAAGTGTACACTGACCAGGATTACACCTTTAAATCCCAGCACTACAGAGGCAGGTGGCTTTCTTGAATTTGAGGCTAGCCTGGTCGAGTTCCAGGACAGCCAAAGCTACACAGAGAAACCTTGAATTGTTAAGTCCTTGGTTCAGACTC
This sequence comes from Microtus ochrogaster, assembly GCF_000317375.1. NCBI lineage: Eukaryota > Metazoa > Chordata > Mammalia > Rodentia > Cricetidae > Microtus > Microtus ochrogaster. Next base: position 24,666,705 of record NC_022028.1, on the reverse strand, counting down.
TGCTTAATAACTACACTCAGCTGCTCTGAGCAGACTGGACCATGAATTCTCAGTGTCTTCACTTACTCTCATTGAAAATGTTTTGTACTAGAAGCTACAAAGGATTAATATTTGGCTTTTGGGTTACTCTTCTAGAAAAAAGTGGGTAATTTGTTTTAAACTAAAAAAAAAAAAAAAAAAAAAAAAAGACACCTGCACTTCCTTTCCTACAATAACTTTTTAGAATAATTATTTTTCCTATGGATTGTCATCAGCAAGAGAGTTAAAAAATACATTTCCCCAAGTTCTTACCAAAATTCACCCATGGGAAACTCCTCTAAGAAAAAGGAAATTTTGTTTAAGTAAATAGTGTCATTTATATTTCTTAGATAAAGCAAGCAATCCACTCAAGAGTTCAACAGTTTTAAAAACGAATCCAAATACAGTTGAGAAACAGAAGGGAAAGTTCTGGTGAGGTATTATTTTGATATTTTGGTCTCTGAAGGGGTTTCCCCAGTATCCAGTGTCTTCAGCAACCGGAATAGGCCTGCAGCTTCCCGTATCCTACTAAATTCAATACAGAAGGCCTGTACCTCTATAAACAAGTCCTGCACGTTAATAATTTTGTTACGAATCAACGACTGGAGAAACACACATACAAGACGCACCAGGCGATTCTGGAAAAGAAAAAGGAGCAAGTTTTAGAAACCTGTTTTCCTGGCAGATGATAATATTACAGCATTTCTACTACTCACCTGCATATATTTATCCTTAATCTGTTCACAAGTAGAGATGCAGTTTGATATGTAAAGGTGAATGAATTCAGGAGGTAGATCAACAGCTGTAGTTAGTCTGTTTCATGAAAGAAAATTTGAGCTGTTAACTGTATTTGCTAATATTAAGAAGTAATATAAGCATGAAGTCAAAATTTCCCAGTGGTTATCTAGTGAAAATTTATGTGACCCAATTCTCTAGTTTTAAACCCAAGAGCCACAGCCACTTAAACCTCTGACAGTCCTGTTAAGTTTATATTTACATATTTTACTCTAATTACCCATTAAGCAGTGAGTGTCATACTGTGTTCCTGAATCACTGTCAGTCTTGGTCTTACCCATTCCCAAGCTCAACCTCAACAGTTATTCCCATCATTTATAACGTAGAAAAGTCCTGTATAAGCACTGTGAGAGGCAGTGTGTCTGAGATCAAGGTGGACCAGACAGCACAACATATAATCAGATTAAAATGAAGCTTTGCAAAAGTAATATGAACCTGGTAAAGTTACTTGGACAGAGACCAAAACAGGCCTTCCTGAGAACAAGACACACAGGTTTAGAACTGACCATTACAAAGTCCTGAAGAAGACTTAGCAACTGTGTAACAAGCTTAAGAGTCTTTAATCTCAAGAGAGTATTTTCCAAAGCATTAAATGAAATATGAAATAGGTCAGCCAGGTGGTGGTGACGCACACCTTTAACCCCAGCATTTGGGAGGCAGAGGCAAGCAGATCTGAGTTTGAGGCCAGCCTGGTCTACAGAGTGAGTTTCAGGACAGCAAGGGCTACACAGAGAAACCCTGCCTTAGGGGAAAATAACCAAATATTCCACACTGAGGTCAAGTTCAACCCAGGAAATATTAAGACACAGGGCTGGCTACTGCAAACTATTTGACCTTAAAACAAAACCTAAGGCACTGAAGTACTTTAAGAAAGCTGCCACCCACGCTCTGCCTTCTGAGATCTGTGCATCAGCAGCAAGGCTGCTTCATCCTTGCGAATGATAAATTATATGGGTGCTCGGAAACAAGCAGAACCTGGAGTTGGTTGGTAAAGACACTACTACAGGAATGCAGTGAGGCAGAATCCAAGAACACTCAGATTGCTCCATCCAATGGCAAATTTAGCCAATGCAAAAACAGCAGTTGTGACTATGATAAAGGAGGTCCCAGCAAAGAGAACAGGCAAACAGCATGTTTTCAACAAGTAGCCAGCCAGCTCCACAGTGACACAATGCTTACAAAGTAATTAGAAAGCTCATGCTTCCTTTCTTCTCCCGCCTTTCTTGTGCACCGAGCTACCTGCCAAGCTTTTGTCACCAGTTGACTTAACACACTCTTTAGTTAAAGTTTAAAATAGTTGCCAACTTATATAGAGATGTTCAAAAAATGTGTTTTGGCTCACACCTATGATCCAAGGTTCAGAGAATGAGGCATTCAAAACTGCTATTAGTTTGAAGCCAGGATACTATTAGATCCTACTTCAAAAGAAAAACAGAAAGTAAAGACTACCTCAGAAAAATAATACGCACTCACCTAAGTACATTTAATTCACAATTTACCTTAAAATACATCTGTAAAGAAAATAAAAGGTGAAACCTACATAGAACACACCCTTGAGGGTCACTGAAGAGCAAAGTCAAGAAAGAGCTGGGGGGTCAGTCTGGGATGCATAGAGACTCTGAAAAAAAAAAAAAAAAACAGTAACAAAAGCTGGGAGAATACTAGCAATCTTCAGGACCGCATGCCTAGAAGTCCAATTCTAAGACCCACACGTGCATGCTGCCAATACTGGCTGCCAAGGAATGGAATACCTGGATTGCAGAGGGCACAAAAGACAGTGATGTAAATTTAACAACTGAGTTCTTAGAAATGGAGGCTAAATTCACATGTAGTGAATGAATACTAAGACTCAATGTAAGCTAACGGTATCAGAAAAAGGAAAAGAAAGAACAAAACAAAAACCTGCTACAGTCTTTCAAATTTCCAGGTAATTTAACCAGGGTTTGAATAATAACTATACTTCTGGTGGAACATGAAAGCTTACCGATTTACGACCTCCATTGAATGTAAGGACATATCCATGTTGACCAGGACAGAAAAATACTCCGTGATCTGGCTCGACTGCATTAGCTTCAGCAGCATCTCTATAGCGACTAAAGGGTTGTTCTCCACGAGGTCTGGAAGTTTCGCTGGAGTAAGGCCAATATGATAAACAAGTTTGGGATCTTTTTCCAGCTCACCAAGGAGCTAAATAAAACCAAAGTGAGAGGTCCTTGAGTCATATTAGAGTATGTTTCCTACATATAAACCCATGTCTTACATAAGAATTATACAATTATCCTTGTTGAGTTAATCTGTTAAATTTCTTCCCTCAAAGCAACATTCATTATGTCTTGATGCTTTTTCAGATTTGAATTGTGATGATAGAAAAATAAAAGGCAATTTGTAAATCCACTAGTCATTCTTCCTATAGACATGACAGCCTTGATTTTGTCTGGTAGTATACAATATAACCATAATAGTGTCATTCTTAAAATCTCAATTACCAACTTCTCCCAAAACATACAAGCCAAGTTGAATGTGGTAGCACACATCTGTAATATAAGCATTAGGGCAGGAGACAGCCAGCATGGGCTACAGAGATCAAGGCTATCTGAGGTATATATAGTAAGACCCTGTTTCAGTTTAAAAAAAAAAAAGAAAAAGCCACACACAACTCCGTAAACCACAGAATAATTCAGAACAAGAGCCAAGCCCTGTCTTATCCAGAAAAAACAGAAATACTCTAGAAAGGGATGGAATAGGAGACACTTCAGGTCTTCTACCTATAGTATTTTAAAGTTCAAGTTACAGCCACACTCTGCAATTCAAAGAGATGGAAATATTGTTTTCCTTGTCCAAATACACACTTTTTCTTTAAAACAAAATCATTTATCTTGAAGCTGTCTCCTTGGCCCAGGCTGGTCTTGAGACCCTATCTTGTGAAGCCTGCCCTTTAATTCCTGATTTTCTTTTTTTTTTTTAAAGATTTATTTATTTATTATTTTTACAGTATTCTACCTGCATGTCTGCCTGCAGGCCAGAAGAGGGCACCAGATCTCATTATGGATGGTTGTGAGCCACCATGTGGTTGCTGGGAATTGAACTCAGGACCTCTGGAAGAGCAGCCAGTGGTTTTTTTTTTGAGACAGGGTTTCTCTGTAGCTTTGGAGCCTGTCCTGGAGCTGGCTCTTGTAGACCAGGCTGACCACGAACTCACAGAGATCCGCCTGCCTCTGCCTCCCGAGTGCTGGGATTAAAGGTGTGCGCCACCACCTAATTTCTGATTTTCAGTCTCTACCTTCCAAGTGCTAGGATTACAGGCATGCACCATGCCCTTTTGTCTTAACTGTTATATCCTTCTATCTACTCATATATTCCACACTGGACTACAAACAGAAACTACAAACAATTGCTATTGCATCACTTAAAAAATATTTGTGGGGAAGCTAGAAGATGATTCAGTGGTAAGGAGCACTTTCTGCTCTTCTAGAGGACCAGGGTTTGGTTCCTAGCACCCACATGGAGACTCCCATCTTAACTGCAGCCCCAAAGGATCGGATGCCCTCCTCTGGCATCTATGGGCACTGCACCCATATGGTGCACAGACATGCATGCAAACAAAACAACCATACACATAAAACAAATCTTTTTAAAATGCATATTTTAAGTGGTAAGCTGGATTGGAGGTAACAGTATCTTCCTACCAGTTCTAACTTGAAAGTGTCCAAACCTAATAAAATACATAACCTGGAGTGTCTTTGCTCTTCTTCCCCAAGGGGTCCCTCTAGTAATCTCGAACAGCAGGAGATATAACCTCAGTCCACCATTAAACATCGTATGCTAAAGTCTTACTCCCTGAACCTCATTGCTTATTAAATATTAGTAACTCCACACATCCTCGAGTTACTGTCCAGCCAAATATAGCAAAGCACATGATATGCCTAGCTGATATGCGCTGACAGTGCCCCAAATTGAGACCCTTCCTATCCCACCACCTCTCCCTAAGACAAAATGAACAGAGTCTAGATTTTCAGTCATTAGACTGTCTCATCAGAGCAAAATTTTCAAATTTTGGAAAGGCCAGAACACAGCTTCAGAGATGGCTTCCTCCTGAATGCCGACTTATCACTTATGGGAGGATAGGACACTGCTTGTAATACATACATACATACCTGGGTTTGTTGGGGAGAAGATAAAGGGCTTTTGAAGGCTTTGGCCATGATTCGCTTGATCTCCACACCAGTGCTATTCTTAACACACATTGATTTATCCCACTGAATGGCATGCTCGGGTTCTGTAGGATTTAGCCAGGCCAGTTCATCCTCACAAATGTGGAGAGGTGGTGGTGGGCGGATGAACTCTGGTCGGAAGTGGCCTATAATAAGAGTAGTACAGTGAGCTACCATCTGCACACACCTTATATTCATTTCATTCAATGAAGTGCAAGAATGCCTTTAATAAGAACATATGATCCACTTCATGCTTCAAACAGTAATGATATAAAATCAGAGTTCCACTCAAATTATACCTAAGAAAACACACACACACACACACACACACACACACACAAAATCAGCATGATGCCAGGAACCAAATGTGCTTTTTGGAAAGAGGAAATCATGTGCATGAATTTTTAAAGTCAAATATGTAGCCATTAGGCTACGATAAAAATTAGCAGTTTTTATTATTATTGTTAATATTATTTTTATTTTTAAGTGTCAGTATATAGCCCTGGCTGTCCTGGAATTTACTACATAGAGCAGGCTGATCCCAAACTCACAAAGATCTGCCACTGAGATTAAAGGCATTTGCCATTACACCCAGCTTATAACTAAGATTTTATTTATTTTTGCACTCAGAAACTCATAGTGCTACATGGAGTCGTTGGAGCTATCCCTGCAACTCAAGGTTGATGTGTAAGTTATCAACATAGTAAAATAAACTCATTAAAACTCCTCCTGAACTAACATCACACCTCACTTGGTCACTACACAGATGAAAAGCTAAACCCCATACTATGACAACCAAGTCAACAAGCTTGCCCCCAGTGGCTTATAACATCTTACATAAACACTTGTGGCCTAACTCCCAGTGACCCACAGTACTATATCCAAGTGGCCAGTCTCAAGAAAGACAAATTGCACAGTAAATTTTACTACTTAACAAGACAGACACCCAGCCACCTAAATACACAGCTATGGGTCCTGCCTGCATGATAAACCCCACAAAAGACCCAGGAGTAACCAAGTAACTTCTAGCAAACTGTGATAAAGAACTGTCCCTCCCTCTCCACTGATTCTCTTTTTGTCCTAACAGTGACATTTACCCAGTTACATTGCCAGCCTTCCAGAGAGCATTTCCCGCATAGGACAGAAGGTAGTCTGTCCTGTTTTGGATCCTAGGCTCTGCCAAATTTGAGATGAATCTCGAATTTACTAACAAGTCTTCCTGGCAAAGTAACACCAAGCACACATCTTCAATGTCTGCTCACTAGTATCACCAGAATGAATTCCTGTGTCTCTCCTCAGACCACTTACAGTCTTCAGCTCTTCAGAGAAGTGCTCTTTATGCGAGGTAAAGACGTCGAGGTGTGGCTACACCCAGTTACACACACAGCTGGCTGACTGCCTGTGCAATCAAACCCAGAGGCAGGCAGATCTCTGACTTGAGGCTAGGTGGTTCTCAGTGAATTTAAGGCCAGCCTGGTCTTCAAAGTGAGTTCCAGGACAGCCAGGGCTACACAGAGAAACCCTGCCTGCAAAAAACAAAAACCACCATGTGCCATGGATCTGGAGACATGCTTTTGACTAGCTGAAACATGAAACAGTAAAACCACTTTAAACCAAATGGAAGTCACACTGGAAACTTCCAAGTCCTGGTGCTCTGTAATTAGGAGATGATGTTCCTATCCCTGTGCAGAATGTCTTTGTCTTCAATCACCCAGGAGCTTGTAAAACCAAATTTGTTTTTTTTTCCTCAATTAAAGTAAAATAAAGGCTATCAAGTCAGTAAAACTGAAAGACAAAAGGTAATAATAATACTAGTGAAGAAGTATAAAATGACCCTGTTAGACATGAAGTTACTGAAGGTCCATTTCAAGGCTGAAGGTGTAGCTTCGCTGCAGAGTGCTTTCCTTTTACAGTGTCCTGGGTTTGATCCCAAACACTTTAAAGAAAACAAAAAAGCTGGTTATGGCACATCCATAACCCCAGCACTTGGGAGATTAGGATTTTAAGATCATCCTCAGCTGCCCAGAGTTTTCAATGTTACTCTACACAAGAGGCTGTCTTATTAAAACAAAACAAACTCAGATTCATTTTAGTAAAATACAAATTTCTATCTCCAGACAGGCATATAACAAATAAGTAATAAGCATCCTAGTGTATAATTTGCTTTAAAAAAACTGAATTTTACCGTTCATCCCTACTATATTCTAGACAGTAAGGCAGGAAGTCTCTCATCAGATTCAATGAAAACAAGTATTACAAAAACTGAAAAGTTCCACCGAGCAATGCCAGACGTAAAGTTAATTCAAATATACCTACTTTCAATGGGCGGTTTTGGTCCACTAACTAAAGACTCTGTGATCCGAGAGGCAACAGAGCTGTCAAATCCAGAGTTAGAGGAATCCGGGTCTGGGTCACTGAGGATACTTGGGAAGCTAGCTTTACTCTGGGTTGGCAGTTCAGACTGACGTTCTGGAAGAGATTCAGACAAACATTTTAAGCCAGACCTGGGGACAAGACACATGCAACCCCAGCATTTGGAAGGTGGAGGCAGGAGGATCAAGAATTCAAGGCCAGCCTTAGCTACTGAGACTGCAGGGAGAAAGGACATTTTGAAATTGAGAACACCATGAATAGAGCAGGGGTACAAAATAGTTATCTTTTAACTCCTATAAACCAAACAACAATAACATTAAAATAACCCGACAAGGAAAAAAGAACTAATGATTTTAACAGACATTTTACAGAAACTGTAAATGGCCAATAAACATTTGAAGCGATGTTAGGAACAAGGGGCTTTCTGTCCTCCCCTCAGATGAATGCTGTCCAAATCCCTTTCCTCCTCAGAGCTCACCACATAGTTCATCTCTGAGCCAGACAAGGTAGCACAGGCCTTTAACTCAAGCACTCAGGAGGCAGAGGCAGGTGGATCTCTGATTTCTAGAGATCCTGCAGGCAAAACAAAGAAGGTTCCCTCTCATATACAAATTAACTTTGCTTATGTATGTATATGCAGTGTGGTAATGTTTGCAAATTCTGGAAAACTAGAAAGGGGACCTGAGGGAGTAAAAGGAGGCTTTCAGGAGGGGTAAGGAAGGCGATACCACACAGTGACACAAATGACTGTGAACGGGGTGCTAGAGTAAAAGGGTCTGCGCAAGGGTGGACAGCAGGGAGGTGGGACGAGAGGATGGACGGGGGCATCAACTAAAAGCACACAAAACACAGAAAATAAAAAGGAAAGTGAAAGAGGGGATGGTGGGGTAGAAGGGCTTAATCTGCCATGGCGGTTGGTAAACAATACTTTAAGCCCAATACTTAGGAATCAAAGGCAGGAGGAGCTCTTAGAGGCTAGCCTGGTCTACAGAGCAAGTTCTAGGACAGACAGGAACAGCCATAAAGAAACCCTGGATTGCTAGTTCCAGGACAGGCTCCAAAACTACAGAGAAAACCGATCTGAAAAACAAAAAACAAAAAACAAAAAACAAAAAAAAAAGAACAAAAAAATACAAACAAAAGGGGGGTGGCAGACAGGGAGATGGGGGCAGAAGATGGGTAAATTAAAAAAAATAAAAGTAATAAATCTGGATTTTAAGTAGAGGCGCTCATGAACAGACAAGAATGCCCAAACGGCCCTTCCTTACCTGCCAAGGCTAATTGAAGGCCGCTAATGTCCACGGACTGCCCCATGTTTCCAACATCCATCAAGGCGATCTGGCGAGGTGTCTTTTTGAAGAGTTCCCTTGGGGGTGCCAGCATCAGCTGGGAAAGAAAAAACTTTTCTGGTGGAGTTATAGGAGGCAAAAACCCTGCAAATAAAAATGTACACCAATTTCTCTCCAATGGTTACTTTTTTAAGTTCACTTGAATCTGGTAAAACAGCACTTGCTACTTGCCACACCAGGCTATTTTTATAACTAAATGTAACAGAGTTCCAGTTAATCAAATAAAAAGTCTATAAACAAGTGTATCACTTGAGATTCTGCAATCTAGAGAAATGTCAGTGAAAAGCATGGCTATAACTCTTCAGAGTTTTCTGTTATCAAAAACTTCAATCCCTGCTTAAGCTTACATAGGGTAGCATTCAGAAAGGCTTTTTTAGGGCTTGGAATACAGCCCAGTTTAAATACACTTTTTTAAAAAATCTAGGGGGATACAGAGAGATGGCTCAGCAGTTGAGAACACTGTCTGCTCTTCTAGAGAACAGGGGTTCAATTCCCAGCGCCGACATGGCAGCTCACAGCTGTCTGTGACTCCAGTTCCAGGGCTTCTGACACCCTCACACAGACATTCATGCAGGCAAAACACCAATGAACATAAAAATAGATTTAAAAAAAAAAATCTAAAATGCAGCTTTGTGACAGGGGTGGAGGGTGTGAGTGGGTGGGTATAGCTGTTCTAGAGTCCTGGGCTAGGCTTGTGGAGTAGAGGGGGTGACCCTGTCCATCTGTGGTACCAAAGTTAAAGGTGCATCCTCAAATCTAACCTACATCTGATGTCGGCAATGCTGCAAAAGTAAACATTCTACAAATCTGTTCCAGGAGACATGACTTAGAGAAGAATGTCACCCTCTGCCCACATGACATTCCAGCAGACCAAGAAGGCGGCTGTGTAATGCGGATTTCAACCTGCCACATCTTCATGTTCTCAACACCGACTTCTTTACTCTGAGACTTAAAAGGGGAGGGGGGTAGACTCGGTGTCACTGGCTTTAACTTCGCATACCCCAGGGTCTTAAAATAACGAATGAGCCGTATTTGACACACTAAGCTATGTGCAGCCCTTCGGTGAGCTGTACGATGTGTTTGTTGGCTTTTTCGGTTAGGAAGAATCATTTGGAATGCAGCAAATTTAAAAAAAAAAAAACAAATAAAAATAAAAAGCACCCAACTTGGAACTTTTGGCTACCTCTTCCCTATTTTAGTGAGAGTGTGGATAGGGCGGGAGGCGATGATCCTCTCTCTCCAAAGAGACTGGACTGTCCTAGCCAGCGAGCTCCCGACAGAACAGCTGGCTGTGGACGGTACCTGAGAGCGGGGGCCGGTCGGGCTCCTGTCCGCCGCGGGCGGGCGGCGCGGGGTTGAGCAGGTGCGCGAAGCTGGCCGCGAAGGGGTTGGCGGCGAGCGGCTCGGTGCGGTACATCTCCCAGAGCAGGTAGAGCGCCGTGAGACGCTGCGCCGCGCTGGGCAGCAGGTCCGGCTGCTGCAGCAGCATCACCAACACCGAGCCCAGGCGGAAGTGGTCGGCCTTGCTGAAGTAGTGGTGGAAGGCTGTGGACAGGCCCTCGAAGGTGCTGCCGCCGCCCGCCTCCTCGGAGATGATGCTGAGCAGGCTCGAGAGTTCCTTCGGGGTCAGGCTCATCCTGCCCGCGGACCCCCCGGAGCCTCCACTCCCTGGCCCGGAGCCACCTGCTCCGCCTCGGCCTCCGCTAGAACCCGCGGGGCCGCTCCGGCACGTCGCGGCCGCTTCCCGCGCTCCTCTTGGATCCGCTGCGGAGTGGAGCCGGCCAGACGCCGTGCTCACCCCTCCGCCGGGCATCAACTTCGCCTGCTTGTCTCGCCTACCGGCCGAAAGGCCCTGGCACCGGTTCGCGGCTTTCCCCCCTAGCCCCCACCCGCGGCCGTAAAGCGCACCGTAAAGCGCACGACAGCGTCGCAAACAAAACAGCGCCGAAGTCAGACGATAGGAACCTAGAAACAGCGCAGAGCGATGGAGCCAGGCCGAGCCGAGGTTCCGGAGACGCGAGGTGGGCGGGGCGCCGTGTCCGGAAGTGGGGGGGACGTTCTGTAGGGCGGGGCCACATGGTCAGAGAGGGGTCCACCTAGTTTTTCCCCGCCTGTGCAACAGAGGAGGGGGTGAAGGTGTTTTTAAAGCCAGTGAACGCCATCTCTAGGAGGTGGGCGGGGCCAAACCT
>NC_022028.1:24647009-24654658 GCF_000317375.1 Microtus ochrogaster | reverse complement strand
ACACACACACACACACACACACACGCATGCACGCACACACGCATGCACAGGTGCCGTGTGGTGACCTGTACCCAAGCCAGAACTACAGATACACACAGGAATGTCATCAACATCACCTGGCAGCAGCTTAAGAGTTTTCTATTTGCTTGCCGGTGAAATTCTCAAGGAAATTTTGAGGAAGGGATGCTGGGTACAGTGTATGTTTTAAGGACTTCTTTAGTTCCTGTTAAACTCTTAGAGAAGTCCGACCAGTGAGTGCTACAATCAGCAGAAAATGTAACTTGGCAAATGGGGGAAGTGATTCAAATTAGCTCTGTTTTTATTATAAATCAACTACGTTCCCTTGGAGCCCTTTTACATTGTTGGCTCTATTTGTGACAGTTAGTCTACAATACTAACACTGATTTGTGCTAGTTATTCAGTGTCACAATTTATTAATAATTTAATTGTTAATACTGCAGGAGTGTCTCAAGATGTTTTAAAATATTTGAACATAGCATGTTACCCCCAAATAGAGCTGCTTTTCTATCACGATTAATGTGGTACCAAGAATTTCTTTCATGTTTCCATTCTGTATTTGTTTCCAGGGCTTCTATAGCATAACCACAAACTGGGTATGTTTTCACAGTAGAAACCAACTTTCATCTCCCTTCCTGAGGCCAAAAATCTTGAATCTTGATGTCAGCTCAGCCATTCACCTCTGAGGCATCAAGAGAAGAATCCTTCCTTGTCTTGTTCTAGCTTCTGGCATTTACCCAAAGTCCATGATATCCCTTTGCTCATAGCTACACCGTTCCAATCTTTGCTTCATCATCTGGCCTTACTTGTGTCTTCTCTAAGTTTTTTCAGTGGCTTCCAGGTAGCAAAAACTGTGCTCTGGGCACTCTATGGTTGTTGCTGTCAGAGCAGCTGTGATAACACCCACATGAAACCCGCCCCCCAAAACTGGATCCACTAATGTTCCGCATGGAAGGGAGAGTGGGCTCATGCGGCTTCTGAAGGAGTGCATTAGACAGGGCCACAAAGCACTGTCCCTTCCCCAGGGTGTACCCTAGTTAATGCTTGCTAGAATTATGCAGTGTGGTTGCCTATCAGTTGTCTGTGCTTGCTGTGGAACAGTTAACTATGGAAAGATGTGTTCTGTTTGTTTATGTGGTGCGATACTACTTTAACTGTGTGAAGGTGTGTTACATTTGTTTATGCGGCATTTGTTTAAGGATATAAGGATGTGTCACCTTTGTTTTACCTTGCCTGTCTAAGGCACCTGATTGGTCTAATAAAGAGCTGGACAGCAGACACAGAGGTAGGACATATAGAAAGAAAGGTAAAAAGTCAGAAGGCAAAATGTAGATGAAGATAAATAGGTTAATTTAAGTTAAAGTTTAAAAAAAAAAAGCTATCCAGAAGTGAGCAGAAGCTAAGGCCAAGCATTCAAAACTAATAAATGAGTCTCTATGTCATGATTTGGGAGCTGGTTGGTGGCCCAAAAGAAAAAGCCTGGTGTATATGCTCTGTGGGTTACCCCTTCCCATGCTCCTGTAAGTATCCACCTCCAACTGAACTCATTAATTCACCCACCTAAACTTGAGGTCTGGTTTTGGTGCCCTACCTGGGGTGAATAGATAGAAAAAGCATGAACTGGAAACAGGGGCATAAAAGAACCAAAGATGTATCTGAGAGGAACATGTGCTGTTTCTACTGTGGGTGATCAGACCTACAATGGAGCTGAGCTATCTGAAGGTGGGGCAAACCCCAGGCAATCCAGTGTGGCTCTTTTCCCCTGTGATATGGACTGGCATGCTCTGCCGCTGCAGTAACAACTACATTTCCCCCGACTATTTCCTTTTCATGCCCGACATTTCAGCCTACTGTAGGTGAAAAGATCCAAATAAGGCTGCTCCAATGTAGTGTCTGTGTCTGTGAGGAGAATCCCATAATAGCCATCTTCTTCTATGCGGTACGGAGTGGGATGCTTTCTGAATGAATGGGGATACCCCATGTTGTCTTATGACTTATAGACTAAAGTATATATTACAGCCCCCAAATGCAGCATGTGTTAGACAGGAGCATAAACAGGATGTGACATCAGTTGCGTAGGCCTTGTTCAGGACATAAGACATACAACTGGAGGCTACGGCATCTGCCCAGAAAGAAATTACCTGTTTTAGGGAGAAATTACAATGAGAAAAACAAGTGTGATGTTGTTCTTCACATCAGCCTCTAAGCTGCTGGGAAAAGTTAAGGAACCAAAGAAGAATGGGATGGAGGGGCTGGCTTGTTTCTTATTGCTGGGGATGGGAACACTAAAGCAAAGAAAATATAAAATAAACCTGTGCTAAACAGGCCCTCTCTTGGGACCCAAAACTTTGGAATCAGTGAAAAGAATCAGATAGCAGGAGAAAGTGAGGTAGATTTGATAGGAGAGAGCCCTCAGGTCTAACCTTGATTACAGAGGAGGAAAAGCCCTCCCACAGCAAATGGGTGGAGCCTTGGTGTCAGCCCAGTCCAGGAAACTATAGTGATCAGGGAATAGTCTGCCTCTGAACTGCTTGAATAAAGAAAAACAACAACAAACTTTTAACAAGGCGTGAAGGTGAATATATATTTATATAAAAAAGACATGACTGTTCCTCGGTGTAGTGGAGAAGTTTTATAGTAGATATTCAGAGAGCATAGCCTGAGGCAGAGACGTCTGGAAGAAACTTGACTGGAAGACGGACCTGTGCCATGTGAGGAGAGACAGGAAGGCAAAAGAGAAGATGTCAGGGTGGTTGAAGAAAGAAGGCTCTCCAAGATGAATTTTTTTTTCTACTGTTTTGTTTGTTTTTTTTGAGACAAGTTTTCTCTGTGTAACAGCCCTTGCTGTCCTAGAACTAGTTCTGTATACCTGGCTGGCCTAGAACTCACAGAGATCCACCTGCCTCTGCCTCCCAAGTGCTGGGATTAATGAGCCGCTACTGCCCAGCCCAAAATGAAATTTTTAGGCCTATGTTGTATCAGGAAGGTTCAGTCTCTTTGATGGACTGAGCTCCAAACAATCTTACAAAGGCATGTTTACTGATTGTCACACAGAGTATTTCCTCATTCCAAGGTCCCTAATTTAATTTACATGACTTGCTAAAGAAAAGCATCACATCTCCACGTGAATCCAGTCCTTTATTATGTATCTTTTGCAATATACATAACACAAGAGCTTCGGGTGTGCTTGAGGCATCTTGTGATCAAAGTCACAGACTTGCCACTATGCCCCTTCTGCAAAATAATTCTACAGAACAGGAGGAAACAATCTCTGTTTCCTGTAGGATTCTTCAAGGTCAAAGTACTTCTAAAAGAAAAAAAAATAAAGGTTGTTCATTTTATTTATTTATTTTTGCTTTTTTGCTTTTTCGAGACAGGGTTTCTCTGTGTTTTTGTTTTTTGTTTTTTTTTTTTTTGGTTTTTCGAGACAGGGTTTCTCTGTGGTTTTGGAGCCTGTCCTGGAACTAGCTCTTGTAGACCAGGCTGGTCTCGAACTCACAGAGATCCGCCTGCCTCTGCCTCCCAAATGCTGGGATTAAAGGCATGCGCCACTACCGCCAGGCTAAGGTTGTTCATTTTAATATATATGCTGGTTATAGTGACTCTGCTCAATTCCTACAACAGGGAGACCTGGGAGCCAAGATACTAAGAGACAAGAGGTCAAGGGAACAAAAGAAGCAAAGGGGCCAGCATAAACAAAATGACTGGATTATATAAAAAAGAGCCACAGGAAGAAGGGCCTCCCACCCCTCGGCTGGAGAGTTCAGGGTAAAGAGGCAGGGTATGCTGTGATCCATACCCTGTAACCGGTAGGGACTGAGGGATGCTGAGAGAACCTGGCAGCCGTGTCACCTTTGATATGTTTGATAGGCACCTCAGTTAACCATTTGTCCCAGGTTTGAGATCTAACAGAGGGTCAGCAAGGTGGCTCAGCAGGTAAAGGTACTTGTTATCAACCCTGACAACCTGTGTTTGATCTCTTGAACTCTCATGGTGGAAAGAAAGAACTGCCTTTCAGCCTGACTTGTGAGGCTGTGGGATACAGAGACTCGGGTGGGATGAATCTGAGTGTGGTGGGTGCTGAGAAACTGAGTAATATAGCTACCCAGCCCTCCCTAAGACAAAGGCTGCGTGACCTGAGACAATAGGAGAGAAATCAGTCCCTGGTGGACTGACCCTGTGAGCCCATAGGAATACGTAGCCTTTGGTAACTGAGGTCCCAATGCATATCAGAGACTGGAGAACAATAGAGGAGTTTGCATTTGGAGGGTTTTTGGTGTAGACCGCCTTGGCAGGTCACTCAGTCTAGGGTTGTAACCCGCCTGGCTGATTAGTTATTCCAGGGTCCCAGAGAGGCGCTATCTGAAAGACATGGGCAGGAAAGAAGAAGAAGGCCAAGCAGATTTGTCGAAGCCTCCGTTTATTAGAGTCATGGTTACAGCTTATATAGGATGAGGAATTTGGGGGGGGGGGCAGGGGCATGACCAGAGCAGGAAGGGATCTTGCAGCGTGGTCCCAGCCAGTCACGAGGTCGTCAGCCAAGAGGTTACGATTGGTCAGGTCACGATTCCTCTGTCAGGAAGTCACAAGTTGACACACCTAGTTCTCTAGATAGTTAGAATGTGGGGCGGGTTCCGCTAACAGATAGCTCTCTATTAACAGATAATTGGGTGTGGGATAGGCTCTGCCAATTTTGGGGGGAAATGGCTCCTGACATTTTGGGGGGAGCAAGGGGCCAGCATATCCTTAGCAAGTAATCAAGTTAGTTTTGTACTTGCTCTGTAGCACGGGCAATGTTCAATTGTTCCAATGTTCAATCCTCCTGTCTCCACTTTCCACCATGCCCAGCTTCATTTAGGGTCATTTCAAACTACTCCATTGAATGTCTGACTTAGGAGTTCACTGTGAGTGTGAGAATATCCATTGCATTACTGTGAGGATTGAGGGAATTTCTAATCCGAGTGTCTAATGAGATGAAAGCTTGGCCATTGACAGAAACCTCCTTTGTATAAGTGCTGAACTCTTGACTCTGTCTGGAGGACTGGTCCAGCCAGGTCCTGGGACGTGGGGGTGCTCAGCTTCAGTAATGTTCTAGGTGGAGGGACAAGAGAAATAAAAAAGAGGATGTGACTGCTTCTAGGGATGGAGAAGTTTTATCGTAGATATGAGGAGAGCATAGCCATGTGAGGAGAAGGGGAGTCAGGTCAAGAGGTCAAACGTGCAAAAAGAGTAAAAAGAACTATCACAGCAGGAACAGCTGGATTTGTAGAGAAGAGATGCTGAGGGAAGGGCAGCCCAGTTGTCTCTGCGCTGGAGATTAGGGTAGGGGGCAGGGTATGCCAGCCAGCAATGCACCTGTGGGGCCTGAGGGATGCTGGGAGAACCTGGCAGCCAGCGTCTGCTTTGACAATAGGCACCTCAGCCTTTTGCTCCTGGTTTGAGACCTAACACTAGGTGCTTTCTGCTGCTGTGAGAAAATGCTGACCAAAGCCAGATTGTCAAAGAAAAGGTTTATTTGGTTGACAGGTTACAGTCCATCAAGGAAAGATAAGGCAGGAACTGAAACAGAACACTTAGGAGTGCTGCTGACTGGATTGCTCCCCAAGGCTTGCTCAGCCTGTTTTATTATACCATCCAGGACCACCTACCTGGGGTGGCACCACCCACAGTGTGCTGGGCCCTCCCACATCGAACATTAATGGAGAAAATGCCCCCACACCTGCCCACAGAACAGTCTGATGGAACAATTCCTCATGGATTTTCCCCTTTCCCCCAGCGACTCTAGTTTGTGTCAAGTTGAAAGAAAAAAGAAAAAACAGCACAAGTAAGTCTTAGCAAACACCCTTTCCCTACAAGCTCCCTAGCAGTACAGGAGAATACCAACTGGACCACATCACTTTGTAGCCTTTCCAGCTGGTGGGCAGCAAGATCCAAGATGCTTTTTGTTTTCACTTCCCAGTCAGGTGTGGTGGCACAGGCCTTCAACCTCGCTTTGTAGACTAGGCTGGCCTTGAACTCACTGAGATCCTCCTCCTCTGTCTCCCAAGTGCTGGGTGGGATTAAAGGCATGTGCCACCACTGCCCGGCAAGGCTGGATTTTTTTATTTGACGGGTGATGCCCATTTTCAAGGTTTTTGTTTGATTCTTTTTCAAAGTCCCTGCTTTTTTGTTGATTTCTCATTCATTTCCTGCATCATCTAATTTCTTTTAAGTCCTTATCTCTATTCCAGTGGCCTTTTAAAGTTTGTGTGTTTATTTATTTACTTGGTGTGGAGGGAAGTCACACATGATTTATGTATGTTCAGGGGACCGAGAACAGCTTGAAGGAGTCATTTCGCTCCTTCCACCATGTGGGATGCAGGAACTGAACTCAGAGTGTTGGCTTTTAGCTGCAAGCTCCTCTACCAGATGAGCCCTCTACCAACCCTCATTGGAATTTTTTGTAATAATTCTTTAGAATTTTTTTTCCTTTGAGACAGGATTTCTCTGTGTATTGACCCTGGCTCTCTTGAAACTCACTTTGTAGACCAAGCTTGCCTCAAACTCAAAGAAATCCACCTGCCTCTTACTTCTAAGTGCTGAGATTAAAGGCATGAACCACCACGCCTGACAATTCTTTAGAATCTTTATTGAGCAGTTGGACAGTCTGGTTTGTGTATGTTTGTTTTCTTTTATCTTACAAGAGAGTAATTGAAATTGTGTCTTGTCTCCTTGAGTGTATCTGTGAACGCATTTATTGTGCTTGTACTTTGAGATTTGTTTATCTGGTGGGTTGCGATTTCTACCATGTTTTTGTGGGTGGCGTTCTTCTGGAGATGTGCCTTGGGGTGTCAGCTTTACTTCCAGCTGGGTGTTTCAGTGCTGTCTCCCTTTAGCTTTGTTGGATTTGGAAAAGCCCCCTGCCTATGGGACCCATGCAACAGTCAGGATGGTCTAGCTGGCTGTTCAAGCAGCTATGGTATAAACAGGAAATTATGTCAGGGGAATCCTGAGAGACTGTTCCTACAATAGAAACTGCCCCTACGCAGCGCAGCGATAAGAGATTCCCAAGGTGCCATTGGTTTGAGTTTATTCCCATGATACCTCGTGGGAATAAGAAGCAGTATCGGGAGCAACAGCACCCCCTTGTGGGTGGCGCTCATACCTAGTCTTGAAAGCTCAAACGGGCAGTGGTAGCCTTCAGGGCTATGACTATGCTACACTCTGCTGGTGACTGGCAGCAGGAAGTGTAGTGTCCCTATGTGCTGCTTTCACGGGGGAAGACAGCCTTCAGCATCCCTGCAGCTTGCCTTTGGCTGTGCACCCTGGGGGTAGTGTGACATCAGAGGGGCACTGCTGGAGACAGAAGAGGGACCAAACGCTATTCCCTCGCCCTGTCAGCAGCATGCAAGGAGGATGGTGTGTGGAAAGTGTATGGGCGGTGCCCGTCAGTCCTGGCATAGTGTGGGGCACATTCGACTTGTCTCCACCCTGGTCTCAGAGGCCAAGTTCCCAGTTCTCCAGGGTGGCACACTCCACGTCCCCCTGTGGACTACAACAACTATCCCCTACCGTGCAGGGCATCCAGTGAGTTTAAGTCAGTGAGTTTAACTTTGCTGGACCAGTTGGGTTTTTTTTTTTTTTTTTTTTTT
>NC_022028.1:24644804-24646565 GCF_000317375.1 Microtus ochrogaster | reverse complement strand
TCTCTCTCTCTCTCTCTCTCTCTCTCTCTCTCTCTCTCTCTCTCTCATTTTTTCTTTTTAGATAGGGTTTCTCTGTGTAGCCCTGGCTATCCTGAAATTTGCTCTGTAGTCCAGGCTGGCTTTGACTCAGAGATCCACCTGCCCCTGCCTCTGTTGGATTAAAGGCATGCAAAGGCATGCACCACTCCTGCCCAATGTGTTTTTTCTCTATGCTGTAGCCCCAGGTCTCTGGATCTGTTTTGTTTGTTTTTTTCGAGACACGGTTTCTCTGTGGTTTTTGGAGCCTATCCTGAAACTAGCTCTTGTAGACCAGCCTGGCCTGGAACTCACAGAGATCCACCTGCCTCTGTCTCCCGAGTGCTAGGATTAAAGGTGTGCACCACCACTGCCTGGCAGGTCTCTGGATCTTACAAGCCCCCAGTATCTCCCAGATTTCCAGTGTTCCCCCACAGCCACTCAGCTTAAAACGCCGCTAATACACTTGTTTTGGCTGATGTTTTGTGAGAAGGTCTCATGGAGTCCATGCTGGCTTTGAACTCACTATGTAGCCAAGATTCACCTTGAACTTTCTCCCATCCTTCTACTTCTACCTCCTAAATAGTGGAATTACAAGTTTAGGCAGTGCTGAGGTGCAGTGTAAAATGCCTGTCAATGCTCTATGTGCTACCATACAGTTCATGAGCTTCGGGCAAGGGGCTGGAAATTGAAACACACCGAGAGACAGAGACACAGACCTTTAGTCACTGTTAAGAAGCCCTTTTATTCAATAGCACCGTGGAGGCTTATATACCCAACAGTCAGGTGGGCCAACAGGTGAAAACCTTATCCTCTGATCCTCAAGGCCAAGGCAACACTTGCTTTCGAAGCAGAGCTGGTAAACAACTTTGACACACGTGCTCGTGAAGCAGAGCTGGTAAACAACTTTGACACAGCTTTCAGTCAGTAACTCAAATCAGAAGGAAAATAAAGATCTCTAGCAGGGAAGAGCAGCTGGAGGCCAGGACTCCAAATGCTCCCAACACTGAGGATTGAACCCAGGTTCACATCACCCTCACCCCTGCCCCGAGACAGGGTTTCTCTGTGTAACCACTCTGGCTCTCCTGGAAGTCACTCTGTAGACCAGGCTGACCTCAAACTCACAGAGATCCATCTGCCTTTTGCTCCTGAGCACTGAGATTAAAGGTGTGCATCACCACCACCCATGAACCCAGGGCTTTTTATATGCTAGGCAAGCACTCTACCAAGTGAGCTACCCCCTAGTCCTGTCCCTTTTTGCTTTCTGTGAGTGCTCAGCACTTGCGGCCATTTTGAAAGTCTATGTCACACTGAAACAGTATCTCTTTAAAGGTCAGAGGTAGAAAACAGTAGTAGTTCCCATGAGCTGGGGATGGGGAGACAGAAAGAAAGGTCTGAGCAACCCTGAAGGCGGCACATAAGGAAACATTGTAACGACAGAACTGTGGCTGTGTCTACACATGTGATAAATTCTCAATTACACACCCACACTGTGACTGCTAGTTTCTGAGTAGTGACTGGATACTGCTGTTCTAGACGGTGTTACTATCGAGGGAAACTGTTTAAAGTGTATTCTACACATCATCCCCTAACTTCCAGTAAATTTGGGATTATTTCAAAATAGACATTAAAATAATCTGGCAGCGTTATCAAAGCATACTGTTAACTAAAAAAAAAAAAAATATGTAGAGCCGGGCGGTGGTGGCGCACGCCTGTAATCCCAGCACTCGGGAGGCAGAGGCAGGC
>NC_022028.1:24641561-24644107 GCF_000317375.1 Microtus ochrogaster | reverse complement strand
GTGCCTGGTGCTTGCAGAGGCCAGAAGACAGCCTGGATCCCATTACAGATGTTGGCAAATGGAAACTGCTCCATGAGTGCTGGGAATCGAACTCGGATCCTCAGCAAGAGTAGCCAATGCTCTTAACCACTGAGTCGTCTCTCCAGTGCTAAAATGTACGTAATGGTGCGTGCTCAGTTAGAGATCATAATAGAAGAGAGAAAGAAAGCAGATAGGAATGCTTCTGGCCAAGCTCGGCTTCTTTTCCCAAGGAAAGTTTTCGTTGTAGCCGCTAGAAAGAACACTTTGGAGGTGCGTTGATATGGGGACTTTCCCCTAAGGGCTCCAGTCCCGCTCAGCTGCCGTCTTCTCCAGACCCCGAGGGTTCTGGGAATGTCGCAGACCGCCTGTTTTCTCGTTTTCTCTCTCTCTCTCTCTCTCTCTCTCTCTCTCTCTCTCTCTCTCTCTCTCTCACCCTAACAGCTATTTGTCATCCTCATCTGTGTCTGATCTAACATCGCCTCCCTTCCAGGTAACCTGCTTACAAAGGCTCGCTCAGCTCGGTGTGCCGCCAGCAACTGCAGGCTAAATTAAAGCCAGATAGCACGCGAAACCTATCGCGGGGTATGCTCCACTTTGCCTGAAGCGGCCTCGGAGGTGTCCACCCTGACGTGTGTTTGGTTTAGATTTGGTTTTGAAGTGCAGGGGATTGTATCCAGGGCCCTGAGCATGCTAGACAATGCTCTACCACTGAGCCCCACACTCAGTAAAGTGTTGGTAAACACATTGGTTGTGACTGTATTTTGTTCTAAGATTGTATCTTAGATTCGCCTCAGAATAGATAGTGAACATTTTCTTGCATTTCATGTGTTGGCCCTGTTTGTGTTCTTTTCAAAATCATCCAGTTTATTTTCTCCTGATTTGATTGATTGAGGTATTTGTTCTTGGGATGTTTCATTTTTCATTCTTTATATGCTCTGGTTGGTTTTTAATCCCTGTTAAGTCTCAAACCTGGAACAAATGGCTGAGGTGCCTGTTTAACATATCAAAACCGAACTATCAGGTTCTCCCAGCATCCCTCAGTCCCTACCTGTTCCTAGTCCTCCTGGCTGGCATGCCCCACCCTCCACCTCGAATTCTTCAGCCCAGGGCTTGGGCTTGGCCCTTCCCTGCGCTCTCTCCCCTCTCTCTTCCCCTCTCCCCTCCAGCTCAGTCTGGTCCTGCCCACTCTGAACTCTCCCTGTGTCCCTGCCTCTGGCTACGTTCTCCCACGCATCTGCAATAAACTTTTCTCCTCCACCATCCTAAGAGCAGGCATTCCTTTCCATTTTATTTCTTTTTTTCACTTTGTTAGCTGGATGAATAGCTGACAAAGAACGGTCCTTCTGTAGGCCTCACTCTGCTATTGCTTCTTTTGATGTGAAGACCCTTTCATTCCCTCAGACCCCATTACCGGTGCTTGTTTCTCCGGTTGTCGAAAACCGTTCAGAAAATTGCCTATGTTTATAGAAGTGGTGCCCCCTGGTCTTTGATGGACTTTGAATCTTTCTTCTCACAGGGTTAGAGTTAGGGACCTCGTCTCATTCTGGCCTGGAGACTTCCAGTTTTCCCAGCATCATTTGTTCAAGTGATCAGAGTTTGCTGAGACTCTGATGAATGTAGCTATTTATTTCTAGAGCCTCTGTTCTACGGACCCACACAATCAATACCTTTTCAAAATCGCCTCAGTCTGAGTCTGTCACCAAGCAAGGCCTGTTTTGCACACCCCCACTCCAAGCCTGCTCATCACTGAAACTTCACATTTTGCAGAAGAAAAGCCTACTTCGAGACATGCCAGTCCTTAGGAGGTGGGAACCAGGAACCTTAACTCTGACTCCCAGACTCATAGTTTCAGGAATACAAGGATTTGTGGGATGCAAAAGCAGGGTGGTTTGAGACATGGGGGAACATGAGACAGTCTGGGGTGTTCGTGAGCACAGTCAAACTCCGTGGCATTCTCCTAGGTCACGTGTTTAGAAGCCAGCAGCATTGGTGTGCTCTGGGAATGGATCTCTCCACTCTCTGGCCTTGAAAGATCACAGCCTGGGCACCTGTGCAGGTCCAAGTGCAGGATGGATTGACCAAGTCGAGATGAAAAAACAACCTAGCCACCAAGGTCCTGAGAAGCAAGGTACATTACTATAATACTCCACCTTTGAGTTGTTACCACAGCAAGGGGAATGGGAACACCCTGGACCTACCTGACCTCTGACATTGGTGATGAAGGTAGAAAAGTTAAACCATAAGAAAAACAAAACAAAAAACTTACTGCGAGCCAAAGAGATGGCTCAACAGTTAAGAAAATTGGGTGCTCTTCAAGAGGACCCAGGTTCAGGTCTGTTAACTCCAGTTCCAGGGGATCTGATGCCCTCTTGTGGCCTGTTCAGATACTGAATGCATGGGGTACACAGACAAACATGGCTGGCAACTGCCCACCCACATATAATACAAATAAATACATCTTTAATAAAAAGGAACTTACAAGTGGTGGTGGCGCACACCTTCAATCCCAGCACTCGGGAGGCAGA
>NC_022028.1:24636750-24641327 GCF_000317375.1 Microtus ochrogaster | reverse complement strand
GCGGATCTCTGTGAGTTCAAAGCCACCTGGGCTACAAAGGGAGTTTCAGGACAGCTAGAGCTGTGTTGAGAGACCCCGTCTTGGGAAACAAAAACAACACAAATTAGTAGAAAAAGTAGAAATAACTGCTGTAAGTGTGTGATAGGAATTTGTCGTCCTTCTCCCACCCCCAGATATTAACGGATTAGGAGAGGAGGTTCAAAGAAAAAAAGACTCTCAGAGACAGAGAGACACACCAAGTGTCTTTAAGCAGGAGTAGCCTGACCTTGAACTCAGAGAGCCACCTGCCTTTGCCCCTAGAGTGCTAATATTAAAGGCATAAACCCCACCCCACCCCTTACCCTGCCAAGCAAGATATTTATTGAAGGTCAGTAGCACAGGAGTGTCAGAAGCAGTTTTAGCCCCACCTCTGTGTTATGCGACAAAGCAAGGAGAAAGCAGGGGAGCTGGGGAGCTGTTGGACCACAAGGCTGAAGAATAACAGCTTTGGTTAAAATGGGACCTGTCGGGTATGCGGGCTGGTGAATACATGCCTTGAGATGTGACAGTAGCCTGGTTGCCTCCGACCTCTGGATGGTTCTTGTCCGCTGCCCTGGTTAGTGTTACACCTAGCCTGTTATGTTCCAGAAGGAAGGAGAGAGACAACACTTATGGGTGCTGAAGATTTTAATAATTTATACATAAGTGTGTCACTAATGGATCAGGGCTGGACAAGGACTTGGGAACCTTATTTCTCCTGACAGCCCCAAGCAGGGGCAGAAGCAGGGTTTATAAGCATAAAAACCACAAACATTTGTTGCCAAGTTACAGTTACATTGTTCACCAATCAGGAATCAAAGATTAGGGACTTTCCTTGTGGGTTCCATCATTGTCAACCAACAAACAATGCAAGTTTTTCAGTCCAACCAATCAGATGCATTTGTCCCTTCTGTTGTTAGGAACGACTATAATGTTTCTAGAGAACTAAAGATGCATAATGACCATTTCTATGGTTTGGGGAGGAGGTTGGTCAGTCACTGGAAAGTTCTCAGCTCCCCCAGGGCTTGGGAACCTGAACTTTATTTCACCCTGCAGGTAAAATGGAGTCTGAAGTCAAAATGGCAGTACTCAGACCAAGGTGCTTTTGCCTGCTTCCTTCAATTAGCTTTAACTGAGCTAGAATCATCTGGGAAGTAAAACTGCAGACTTGTTCATAGACCAAACTGATCTATGAATGTTTATAAGGAATTATCTAGTCGACTCTAGCACTCAGAAGGCAGAAGTAGGTAGATCTCTGTGAGGTTAGCCTGGTCTACATTTGAGTTCCAGGCCAGCCAAGGCTACATAGTGAGAGAGGCTATATTTTTTTTTAAAAAAAAGAGAGTTTTGCCAATAAATATTATATACAAATAAAACTATAAACTTGCATGTGTCTACAAATGACATTTGTATAAATGTCAAAAAATAAGTTTCTGGAAAAATTCTTAAAATATTTTCTTACTAATCAATACTGGGATTTTACAAAGGTTTATTATAATGATATTTTGTTTATGCTTTAAGAAATAAAGCTTGGCCGGGCGGTGGTGGCGCACGCCTTTAATCCCAGCACTCGGGAGGCAGAGGCAGGCGGATCTCTGTGAGTTCGAGACCAGCCTGGTCTACAGAGCTAGTTCCAGGACAGGCTCCAAAGCCACAGAGAAACCCTGTCTCGAAAAACCAAAAAAAAAAAAAAAAAAAAAAAAAAAAAAAAAAAAAAAAAAAAAAAAAAAAAGAAATAAAGCTTGCCTGAAGATCAGAGTACAGAACTAAGGCACTATAGTCCAGGGAGTGGCGGCATACACCTTTACTCCCAGGACTCAGGAGACAGAGGCAGAAGGATTTCCATTAGTTCAAGGCCACCCTGGGATACACAAGATTGAATCTGTCCAAAAGAGAAATACAAAGGTGATCCTAGCACTTGGAATACTGCACCTTTAATCCCCGACTAGGGAGATGGAGACAGGAATGAAATGGCTGGAGGAATATAAGGCGGGAGGAGACAGGAGGGAGCCATGCAGTCTGAGGTTTGGTGGAGAGAATTGCAGTCTCAGGGTGCAGTCTGAGGACAGGATCGCCCCTGCAGTCTGAGCTTTGATAGAGGTAAAAGGTCTCTCTAGTGGCTGGCCACACCGCTTCTCTGATCTTCAGGCAAGCTTTATTTGTTAAATCATAAAATATCACTACAGTATATCACATCAGTAAAATGTTTTGATATGAGCATAATTTTGCATAGTGCATAAAAAGTATAACTTTAGAACGATAAAAAAAAGAACAAAACAGAGACGTGGTAGCTCTTCTGGGTGTTTATGTCTGTGTGTGAGATGGTTGTTATAAATGACAGCCTGACTCAAAATACAATGCATGGGCTGGAGAGATGGCTCAGTAGTTAAGAGAACTGGCTACTCTTCCAGAGGTCCCGAGTTCAATTCCCAGCAACCATGCGGTGGTTCACAACCATCTGTGATGAGATCTAGTGCCCTCTTCTGGGCTACAGGCATACATGCAGACAGAACACTGTATACATGGTAAATAAATAAATCTTTATAAAAACACCAATGTACATAAAATAAAAGTAAGTGATTAAAAAAATATAATGCTCGAAGGATCAGTGCTCATCAGTGTTTCTATGAACTACTAAATCTCAAATACACGTTTTCCCTTATCACAGGGATTGTGTTCAAAGACACCCCTCCCCTTCCTGTGAATGAAGTCCCAAAACCTAATGCTGTTTTTATCTTAAACCCCTGTCACTGTGGTTGTAACTTTAGCAGCTTTTGGTAGTACACACCTTTAATCCCAGCACCCAAAGGCCTGTGCTGGGGAGTATGTGGCAAGTGGTAGAAAATATAATGGCCTATTAGAAAGAAGTTAGATTACTGGATGGGCTCTCGAAGAGGATATTGGGGAGTCCCTATTTCTATGCTAACAGGGTAAGCAGGCCCCCTCTGTCAGGTGTTTTCAACATGATGTGTTGTGCCATCAAAGTCCTAAGGCAGCAGGGACAAAATGACCATAGACTCTAAACCTCTGAAACCTTGAACCAAGATGCACCTCTTCTCATTGTAAGCTGATATTTCAGCTTATTTATTTTATATTTTATTGTATTAATACTTTTTTTTCAGACATTTTGTCACAGTTATAGGAAAGTTAACACACACAACAAAGGCAGGAGGAAGCAGAATCAAATGAGGCTTCATCACACTGCTTAGAACGTCAAGCAATTTATAATACTTGAATAATTTCTAGAGTTCTCCTCTTAATATTTTCAAACTGTAGTTGACTAAATGTTTGTGAACTGCAGAAGCCAAAGGTTGAACAGAGGCTATAACTGCACCATCACGGCTTAGCAAGACCATCAAAGGCCACAGGTGTTTAAAGTCTCCCTCCCTGCCTGCCCCCAAATCTGGACCACTGGGAGCTATTGCCACCTTAGAGAGGACAGCAAGAAGAGGCAAGCTTGGGGGCTGCCGTGGCGTGCCTTCAGCTGCCTGGCTCTGCTTGGATACGTGTTGTGTAGCCTTCAGTTCCGTCTCCACGGTGAGATGCCAGGATGCAGCGTCCTTTGAGAAGCCTTGCAGGGTTTAGGTGTGCAGTACTGCCCAGCTTAACTCTTTGAATACGGCTCATCACTATTGATGGGCAGCCTAATAGTTTATTAACTCATTCCCTCCCCTGCCTTGAGAAGAACACTCCTGAGAACAGGGTTCCCGCGTGTCTCCGTTACATTCTTGACTTGGCCTTTGCAAGTGTTCTGGAAAACCAACCATACTTATGTTCGATGAACAGCTGCAGAGTGGAGCTCAATAAGCGGCCCTTCATCACGGCCCAGGGCTTCACTGCTCTCGTTCGTCTCAGGGTGGTTCTCGGAGCTTCGCACTAGAATCACCCGAGGAGTTTTTGGAGAAAACGCCCCAAGATTATTATGTCAGAATGGGGGTGTGGGGCAGTGGTTGCCGATGTTTCCAAAGCCCGTTCTCACCACTAGATGGCAATCGCAAATGGTGCAATCTCAGCAACCTAGTCCTTAAAGCCCAACCCTCACTTAGCCAACAACAAATTGGTTATTTCCCGTTCGTTTATTTTGAAATCGGGCAAACACCAAATATCAACCGCCACTGATGGCTACGTGGCCACTTCTGGCACGCAAACGCCAACCCCACATCCTATCCTTCCAGCACGCAAACACCAACCCCCACGTCCTATCCTTGGAGCTGGTGTGCAGGAAATGTTTTTGAACAAAATTTAGTCCCTCCCAACCAGCCCCTTTCCTTAATAAACATTTTAGGCATACAAAATAGAAACACCATTATGGTGAGTGTCTCCAGGTGAGAGCCAGGAGTAGGAAGACAAGTGTGTTCTCTTGTGTGCGCCCCCTCGGCCTTCTCTTCCAGCTCCTTCCCTTCTGTGAACCCTCTAATTCCATACTCGTTTAGGAGCCCAAAACTCAAAACGCCATGGCTTGGGAGCTGCTGTCGTTGGTCTTTCTGGTACCATTTACTGACCTCCTGCTTCAATCCTCTATTTAAACTAATAAATATGTAAACTTTTAAAATATAAAC
>NC_022028.1:24634290-24636544 GCF_000317375.1 Microtus ochrogaster | reverse complement strand
AGGTTGATTAAAGCTCTCTTGATTGATGCTGGAAGTACTGAAGTGGGAACTAGGGAAGCCAGCAGTGATCACTTACACAGTGTGCATAACAAGGCTCATTTGTAAATCATTGCACCTCCGTTGTAACAGAAGAGTTAAGAGTTTACAGTTCAACTGAGAAGCCTGCTTCCCACTCCAGCATGCCCAAGGTCATATAAAGCACAACGAAGTCGTCTTCAGAAAAACACTTGAAGAATTTCATTTACCCTAACTATTCTCTCAGAACCGAGGAAGGTCACAGGCACTCATGTTGTTCCTCCCCACATTTGTAGGCATTCCAAATTCCCTTCTTAAGAAATATAGCATGGGGCCAGGCGGTGGTGGCGCACACCTTTAATCCCAGCAGGCAGAGGCAGGCGATCTCTAAGTTCGAGGCCAGCCTGGTCTACAAGAGCTAGTTCCAGGACAGGCTCCAAAACTACAGAAAAACCCTGTCTCAAAAACAAAACAAAACAAAAACAGCACTGGGTGTTCCCATGCCCATGTCACATACTTCATATCCTCACATAACCTTAACTGAGACCCCAACAACCTGGATTTTAAAAGACCATCTTTTGTCTTAAACCAACAACAATAACAAAGCACCCCAAATGCCCAGCTTAATCTCAGCACTCAGGAGGTTGAGGCAGGAAAATAGAGAGTTTGAGGCCAAGTTGGCTACACAGTCTTGTTTTGCCTCAACAAACAAATCAATGGTTTAACTAGAATTTCATCTCCTTGAAGGAGAATTCCTTGGACAGTTACTCAGCTCTAGTCTAGGAACCCGAGACCAAGATGCCCCAGCTAAGTTGGCTTAGCTTCTGTTAAACCGCTTGCTTGTGCAAAACATCCCCTGTAGCTGCCAAGTGAAATACCAGGATGTGGTGCTTGTCTTTAAAGACCTTTACCCTAAATACTTGGCTCTATACTTTGGTCCCAAACCTGAGGGTAGTGCCAGCCAGCTGGCATAAAAACTTTCAGTGGACAATAAACTGAGTCTAAGTAGCCATCTCTGTGGGCTCCTTGTAACAAAAGAGAAGGGGAATATTCCTGAAAGAGAAGTCCAGAAGGTTCTGTGTTTTCCCAATCATAAAAGGCCAACTCCCTCTCAATTGCTCCCTCTTCTTCCTTCACTCAGCCCCCTTCCCTAGCTGATTCATTTGCAGTTGGCAGTACAGATCATTGCTTGCAGGCAGAGAACATTTAAGCCACAGAAATCCTTTAGAAGAGAGCATGCAAGTACAGTAGAAACCAGCCCACCAGCCTTCAAACTCCAACACAGGTTGAAAAGCTTGGAACCACAGGGTGTATGGGAAGTGACCATTTTTCAGATTTGGGAAAGTTTGCAGATAGACAGTGAGACATCTTGGGGGAATCCGTGCTTGTCAGCCTTTCATTGCTGTGATAAAATCCCAGGAAAGCACACAGGAGGGAAGGCTGGTTTGGGCGCTCATGGTTCCAGATGTTTCCAGAGGATCACAGATAAAAGACAGCATTCAGTCCCAGTAGCAACCAGAGTAGCAAGAGCCATTGGGCCCCACTGCCAGTATGAAGGTAGACAACACTTGCACTATAGTAGGCCCCAATCCAGGAAAAAGAGTTCTGGATTTGGGGAGCCCACATCTCCCATGCTGGGCGATAGGCTTGTCTCAGTTTCATTGCAGAGATAGAAGGCTTGCCTCCCACCTGCCCTGGAAGAACAGACATCTAAAGGTCAGCATCCATTTCTCCTGCATCCACTGTACCACAAGTCTCAGAAGGATGACCCAGAATAGAGAGAATTGCCTCTCAGGACACCTTGGCTGCTAAGCAGAAACTCCACTGTCAGTAGTCATGTGACCTATGTGAGCTGTAAATTGAATGGGATCTTTCCAATGATGTATCTCACATAACGTTCTACTTCCTTATTTGACATTGAGCCTCAAGGCAGAGTCAAAGGTGAGCATCTTTCTAGAGTTTAACCTGCCCAGGATATTTCATCTGACTGATAATTTATCAGGGAGAGATGTAGTATTAAACTGCATTTTTCTAACCAAACAGGAAACTTCATCCCTTGCTCTTTTGCTACCAGAAAGTAATGTTTTTCTTAGCTGGGCAGTGGTGGCACGCCTTTAATCCCAGCACTTGGGAGGCAGAGGCAGGCGGATCTCTGTGAGTTTGAGGCTAGCCTGGTCTACAAGAACTAGTTCCAGGACAGGCTCCAAAGCTACAGAGAAATCCTGTCTCAAACTGCCCC
>NC_022028.1:24631692-24633050 GCF_000317375.1 Microtus ochrogaster | reverse complement strand
TGGAGCTCCTGGAGTGGAATATTCCTTCTTATCTTTCTGTGCGTCTTTCCACTTACCTTGAAGAGGACAGGCCTTCTCTGGAATGAGAGCAGGGGATTACTTCTATGACTGGTTTCTTCATTAGGTTTACTATTGCTGTGATGAAACACCATAATCAAAGCAACTTGGGGAGGAAAGGGCTTATTTGGTTTATGCTTCCACATCACAGTACATCATTTAAAGGAAGTCAGGACAGGAACTCAAAATAGAGCAGGAAGCTGGAGGCAGAAGCTGGTGCAGAAGACATGGAGGGGTGCTGCTTACTGACTTGCTCTCATGGCTTGCTCAGGTTCTTGGTCAAGCAACATTGGGTATGGGGTTCCATCTCATGAAGTGAGCTTCGAAATCTAATCAGATAGTGGTTGGTTGCTCCCACAAGCTTTGTGCCACTACTGCACCAGCATATCTTCCAGGCAGGACACTCTTGTACATCAACAGGTTTGTAGCTGGGTGGGTTTACCTTTTTCCTTTGGTAGCATGCAGAGTACCTTCTTTAGGGGTAGAAGGTACCATCTTGACTTCTTTTTGTTCAGTGAACTGTGTAAGTGTTGTCTTGAGCAATAGGGCCTTATATCAGTTTGTGGAAAATATTGGCAATAGCCTGGGTTGTTTGGGGGTTCCCATGAGACCCTTTTGGCCAACAGCTTGATTATTTGCAATCCATTCCCAGTACTGAAAACTTCATTTGTTGAGATGTCCAATTGAGGCTTTATATCTCCCATTATTTGGAAACATAAAGCAATTTCATTTAGGTCTCTTTTATATATGTCTATCTCAGAAAGTTTCTACTGTATTAGGGTTCCATATGACCTCTGAATGACCCGTAGTTTTTTTCTCTGTTCCTCCCCATGTTTTCTTCCTTGTCCCCGTTATACTCCCCTCCCTGTTTCAGTTCAGCGCCCCCTTTCCCCGTCCACAGCTATCTATTCTATTTCCCCCTCCTAAGGGGATCCTTTCCTACCCACCAGTCCTTTACTCTCTACTTAATCTGTGGTAATATGGATTATAGTTTGCTTATCAATGACTTCATAGCTAATATCCACATATAGGTGAATACATACCATATTTGTCTATCTGGGTCAGAGTTACCTCACTCAGGATTTTTTTTCTAGTTCCATCCATTTACTTATGAATCTCACGATTTCATTTTTTTAAACAGCTGAGTAATATTCCATTGTATAAATATACCATATTTTCTTTATCCATTCTTCTGTTGACAGACCTCTAGGTTGTTTCCAATTTTTGGCTGTTATCAATGGAGCATCAATGAACATGGTTGAGCAAGTATGTCTGTAGTTAGATGAAGCATCCTTTGGATA
>NC_022028.1:24629152-24631298 GCF_000317375.1 Microtus ochrogaster | reverse complement strand
AAAAAAAAAAAAAAAGAACTGTCATTTGTTTAATTGATATTGACCCTTCTGGTTGGTGTAAGACAAAAGCTCAGAGTAGTTTTGATTCCTTGATGAGTACGTATGTTGAACATTTTCTTAAGTGTTTCTTAATCAACTGAGTTTCCTCTTTTGAGAATTCTTTGTTTACATCTATACCCCATTTTTCAATTGGGCTATTTGTTTTCTTGACGTCCAGCTTTTTGAGCTCTTTATATATTTTGGTTATTAGCCCTCTATTACAGTGGTTCTCAGCCTTCCTAATGCTGCAACCCTTTAATGCAGTTCCTCATGTTGTGGTGGCCTCCAACCATAAAATTATTTTGTTGCTACTGTCATGAATTGTAAATATTTGATATATAGGATATCTGATATGCGACCCCCAAGGGGATGTCTTTTGCTGTGTAGAAACTTTTTAGGAAAACTGATCTAATTGGGGACCTGCTTCCTTGACGGTTCAGTTCGATGAGGTGGCAGTTAGCACAAGAAGCTCCATGTTGGTTTGTTCTGACATGATGGGGCTCAGCACAGGAGCTCAGTCTGCAACAATGACTTCCCATAGCTTCTGTTTTTCATCTCCTGGGCCATGAGAAATGGTAGGAAGGGATGGGGGTGCTGAGAATACTGGCAGCCAGCCAGCAGGAAGCAGCGCCTCTCCTGGATCCTGCTCTCTTCGGGGAGAATGCTGGGAGTGGTGTGGGATTAGTTTCTGCTTAGCATGGAGCAAGGGGCTAGGTGACTTCACTTCTACCTAGATGCTAAGATCAGGTTGTATCTAGGGCAGCTCTGTTGACAGCCACCTTTGGCAGGCAAAACCCAGGCCACTAGCGGCTGCAGCCCAGACTAGATGGCAGGAGCCTGCTGGAGAGGCTGGCAGGCCACAGGCAAGCAGGCTGGTCCAGGCTCATTTCCTCCTTCCCAAAGCTCTCTGATTCCAGACACACACATGGCCCTTTCTATTTTTATCTCTTATTCCTCCCTTTCCTTTTCACCTCTGCATGCCCAGAGGCTGGCACCGTTCTAGCCAATCCCACTTGATGCTTAAATACACTATAATGAAACATAATAGTGATCAGATGCTCTCAGCGGGGAGTTATCGATTTTCCTGTGTAAAATATTAACATCTTTCAGCGCTATTTATGTCTGTCATTAGAGCACAGATCACATGTCGTCTCCTGAGGTACCAACCGCATCAAGATCTATGCATCTTTCTGGGAAAACATCAAGATTTACCACTCGCATTACCTTTTCCTCTGTATTTTTTTTTTTTTACTATATATCCAGACACTAAAGAATAGTAATATAGCTAGCTGGACCTATGGCTGTATCAGCTGGTTCCATTTTTCTGGGCCCTGTCTGATCTCTGTGTACACAAACCCTCAGTCTTACGTTACTGCCCCACTGACCCAACATTCAGTGGTCAGTTAGCGTCATGCCCTCTGTTCTCATCCGACCCTGTCTCAGTAGAGGTAAGAAGGTGTGACTGTTTGGCATGTGCCCTCCAGAGCTGTTTCACATCATGGCTAGCGTGGCGAACACAGTGTCAGGAAAAGAGACGTTCTTCTCCCTTGCATCACTGAGAGTACCACCTTCCGTCCAGGAGACAGCCAGGAGCAAAGGCCTCAGACTAGGAGACTATGAGAGCTTTTCTGTGTGACAGCTATCAATGGATGTGCCAACCCTGAAGCCATATGAGCCTCTACCACAGCGTGCATCTCAAACAGTTTCCCACCTAAGCAGAGAGGCCACAACGCATCTAGAGAGGAGACCCACTGCTCCATCCTGGGCAGGCAGCTTTGTTAGGGTGTTTGTTGCTGTGATGAATGAAATACGTGACCAAAAACAACTTGGGGAGGAAAGGGTTTATTTGAGCTCACACTTCCACATCACAGCCTGTCACTGAAGAAAGTTAGGACGGGAACTCAAACAAAGGAGGAGCTGGTGCAGAGGCCGTGGAACAAGCCATGGTTTGCTCAGCCTGATTTTTTTTTAATAGAAACCAGGACCGATTCCCAGGGTTGCCCCCACCCTCAGTGGTTGGGCTTTCCCCCATCAATAAATATCATTAAGAAAATGTTCTGCAGACCTGCCTATAGCCTTATCTTATTGAGGCATTTTCTTTTTTTTT
>NC_022028.1:24610923-24628792 GCF_000317375.1 Microtus ochrogaster | reverse complement strand
ACCAGGCTGGTCTCGAACTCACAGAGATCCGCCTGCCTCTGCCTCCCAAGTGCTGGGATTAAAGGCGTGCGCCACCACCGCCCAGCTATGCATTTTCTTTCCTTTTGTTTGAAACCGGGTCTCACCATGTATCTCTGTCTGTCCTGTAACCCATGGAGATTCACCTGCCTCTGCCTCCCAAGTACTGAGACACAGGCATGTATCACTAGGCCTGGCACTGGGACACTTTCCTAATTTAGGTTCTTTGCTCTCAGATGACTCTAGCTTATGTTAAGTTGACATAAAATATCACCAGTTGACATGTATCCAATCCACTCAGCTTACCAAGCGTCCCAGCTTAGTACCACAGCATACTATAGAGTCTGTCACCTTCCCATGTGGTGGCCAGATTGATTGGAAGCAGCGCTCTCTGCCAAAGCCCAGCAAGGTAAAAGGGGGTCAAACCATATGTTGGTAGCTGGAAACAATGTCTCAGTTCAGAATTTGAGGTATGGCTCCTGTTGAATACTTATCTTTTTTGCTCTATACAGAATGGAAAAATTAAATTTGGAAGCACTGTAATTTGGGGACTGTCTTAGTTAAGGCTTTTATTGCTGTGAACAGACACCATGACCATGGCAATTCTTATAAGAAGAAAGCATTTAATTGGGGCTGGCTTACAGTTTCAGAGGTTCAGTTCACTATTATCATGACAGAGAACATGGCAGCATGAAGGCAGACATGGTGCTGGAATTGAGAGTGACCAGAAGGCAGCAAAAAGTTGACTATCTGTCACACTGAGGGAAGCTTGAACAAAGGAAACCTTAAAGCCCGCCCCCAGAGTGACTCACTTCCTCCAACAAGGCCACACTCCTAATAGTGCCACTCCCTTTGGGGGCCATTTCTTTCAATGGAACAGTCCCAGCAGAAGGGTGTAAGTGTGGGAATTCTACATTGTACATGCAAAATACAGCTGTCACCTCAAAGAGAGTGAAAATAGGCTAGCCTACTGTGACTCTAGCTGGGAAACACAGATTCAGGTTGCCCTAAATAACAGGTTCCAACACAAACAAAAGGGGGTCAGAAATCAAAGCACTTTCTAATGTATTAGTGGAGAAATCAGGCCAGGGGCTTATATCAAACAGGGCGGATCTGTTACAGGTCTCAGATGCTAGCTCATGTCTGTTTTTGACTGATGGAAGCTACTTCCATCAATTGATTGTCTACTGAGTTGACACATTCTGAAAGGTATTGCTTGATAGGCACAAGGATGTTAGGTCACACACAGAAGAGGGTAAGGAATGGCTGTTAAGGGGACTAAAAATAGCCCAGGCTTTAAATCTGCAGCATTCCAGCTAATCACAAAGTTTTAATCCAGGCCGGGCGGTGGTGGCACACGCCTTTAATCCCAGCACTCGGGAGGCAGAGGCAGGCGGATCTCTGTGAGTTCGAAACCAGCCTGGTCTACAGAGCTAGTTCCAGGACAGGCTCCAAAGCCACAGAGAAACCCTGTCTCGAAAAATAAAAGCAAACAAACAAACAAAAAAAAGTTTTAATCCAATAGTTCTTGATATACATCCTTCAAGCTGGCCTTGAGCTCACTGGGTAGCTCAGGCTGGGCTCAAACTTGTGACAATCAATCGTCCTGCCTCATTTTTTGGTGTGTTGGAATTACAGGCACCCACTACTTACTACCCATGACCTTTAAACTTATCTGTTCCCTGGAATGTTTCAGAGAACATTCTGGACAACCACGACAGGCCAGTGTTTGCTCACAGGTCGTTTCAGTACATGCTTGATGCCATTGTGTACGTGTGGGGGTCACAGGGTGGCTTTGGAGTGGTTTCTCTCCTGCCAAGATCACATTTGCTTCAGGGCTAGATAGAATTCTGGTCACCAATCTCACAAAACAAAAGCCTTTATCCCCTGAACCAGTGGTTCTTAGCCTGTGGGTCTTGACGCCTTTGTGGGGATGTGTCAAATGACCCTTCCACAGAAGTTGCTCTAGGACCATTGGAAAACGTACGATTCAAAACAGTAGCAAAATTACAGTTATGAAGTAGCAATGGACGTAATTCTATGATTGGGGGTCACCACAACATGAGGAACTGTATTAAAGGGCCGCGGGATGTGGAAGGTTGAGAACCACTGCTCTGAACTATTATGCTGGCCTTCCCTCTTTACAGACAGTCTTGCTGTGAAGGCCAGCCTGGCCTTGAACTCCTGATCCTCCTGAGTCAGTTTCTCAAGTTCTGTGCTACAGGTATGTACAGGAGTGTCTGACTGGCAGAAATGAATCTACAGAAGCAGGTTAATGGTTGCCAGGAACTGGGGAGAGGGGAGAGCAAGGGGTGACTGTTGATTGGCATTGAGCTTCTTGCAGGGACAGTGAGGTTGGTTTAGAGTGGTGACAATGGTAG
Organism: Microtus ochrogaster; assembly: GCF_000317375.1. Lineage (NCBI taxonomy): Eukaryota > Metazoa > Chordata > Mammalia > Rodentia > Cricetidae > Microtus > Microtus ochrogaster. The sequence continues at coordinate 24,626,393 of NC_022028.1, read as the reverse complement.
CAGTTCAAGTTTGCTAATGTATTAGAAACCTCTGGCTTATTCACATTACGAGGGTGAAATTATGGCATGCGCTTTGTAACTCAATAATAATGATTTTTAGAGGCTAACCTGGTCTACATAGTGAGTTCCAGGATAGCCGGAGCTACATTGTGAAACTCTGTCTCAACTCCCCCACTTCTTCACACCCAAAAAGAATGGAAAATGGGGTGCCCATGAAACCAGGTTCCATGCAATATGCATGTTCATATTCACGACAAATCATATACATGGCAAAACATTCATATACGTGACAAAACATCCCTAGACAGCAAAGATTTTTAAAAATCAATTCAGTCCCAGCCCCCACCTCTGTTGTCCCTGCCCTGCTCCTGAGTCCCTGCTGAGGGTGCATTCACAACCCAACTCACAGGGACCCTCAAGCTCCGCTGGTGACCACGCACAGTGCTGAGCCTGTGGGCCTGGAGACCGTGCAGCCCTGCAAACTTCTCTGCTGGATGACGTGCTGTTTTCATCATGGCCTCTCCTGGCCCCAGCTCTCTTTTGTTGTTGGGGATGAGAATGGGAAGATGGTGGGAGACATCCTGGCCAAAAACAGAAGAAGACTTAGATGATGCGCTTGGCTAGAGGACATAGCAGCTCAGAGGCTGTGACGCATTCCTACCAGCGCCTTGGCCTGGCCCCAAAGCTGATGGACCCAACCCTAGTAGGGAACTTCAGTGTCAAATACGTCTTCCTGCACGTTAGGAAGAGTAACCAGGCCACCCTGCAACTGTTCCAGTACCCTTCTCTTTCAGATCAGTGAACTGGAGTCCCTATGCAGATAAGAAAATACATATGCAATGAGGGTAATATACATATGTAATGAGAAGATGCATTCGCAATGATGGGCTCATACATATTCAATGAGGGGGATTACATATGCATATGTAATGAAGTGGGACTCCGCACAGAGGATCTGGCTCCTCTTGCCTCATATCTGGCAACTCGGGCCCTGTCTCTTTCCACCTGTCCACCCTGGGGCTACTGGTGGCATCTGAGGTGGCACCTGGAGCAGAAGGAAAAGGCTAGACACATGATGCTGATGGCCAGGGAGAGCGAGGCGGAGCGCAAAGCAGGCGTGCTTCAGTGCTCAGGAGAGGCCTGTTGTGAGGAGGGCTGGCTGCTGAAGACAGGGGTGGGACATCAAGGACTTGAGCAAGGTCAGTGAGACCACAGGGAGCACAGGTGTGGAAGACACCTCAGAGGCCTCTGTTTCTGCTCCCTAGAGCCAGGGCCACCCACTCCCAGGCCCACCCCCACCCCTTATGCTTTTAACAACTCACCTGTGGTCTTGGGGAACCTATGAATGTGAAAAACAAAAACAAAAAACCATGGCTTGAAGCATCGCCCATCAGTAGCAACAACGCATTTCCAGTGAGCGCTATTGCTGTATGTCTGCAATAGAAAACCATACCGAACAACCCCAGCCCCAGCCTTGAACCCAGGACCAGCCAGCTGCCAGTCACCCAAGGTGATGTCTAGCAAAACAAGGTCTGGGCTGAACAACACTCGAGGGCTTACCCTCTAAATTTGAAAGCCTTTAATATTTTTGTCAATAAGTTGTCCCAATTTTTTTTTTTTTCGAGACAGGGTTTCTCTGTGGTTTTGGAGCCTGTCCTGGAACTAGCTCTTGTAGACCAGGCTGGTCTCGAACTCACAGAGATCCACCTGCCTCTGCCTCCCGAGTGCTGGGATTAAAGGCGTGCGCCACCACCACCGCCCAGCCGTGGGACCAGATTTTATCCCTAGCGCATGAACTAATTTTTGGAGCCCTTTCCCTATGGTGGATGCTTTGTTCAACCCTAAATCAGGGGGAGAGTCTTGATTCTGCCTCAACTTGTTATGCCAGACTCCCAGTGGGAGGCCTTTGTGAGGAGTGAATTGGGGTGGGGTTTGTGGAAGTTGGTGGGAAGTGGGAAAAGGACTGGGGAGCTGTGTTCAGTATGTAAAATGGAAAAAGTACCTGAGCAAATTGGGAGCATGAGGACCATGGGAGAGGGTTGAAGGGGAGAGGAGGGAGGGGAAAAGAGGAGAATGTAGAGCTCAATAAAAATCAATAAAATAAGAAAAAATATCTCATATGAATGGTCATTTGAACACATGGACCTTCAAGTACAGTTGATGGTACAGTTTGGGGAACTTTATATTGTAGAGCCTTAGTGGCAGAAGACCATCACTGTGTTATTGTTAAGATGAGCAAGATATTCTCTGTTCTCCCTACTTCCTGCTTGAGGTTGGGGATGTGACACTCAGGTCTACTGCTTTTGCCTTCAATCTTCCAGCTTCTTTCTTGCCTCTGGCCCACCTCCATGGGCTTTTATCCCTCCATAAATAAGCAAGATATGACCCCATGTTTATGAAATTTTATCACAACAGAAATATATCCAATGAACATGGGTTTAGCAAAGAGGGTTCCTATCCGTCCTTCCCATACCTGAGTTTTCCCGAAGTCAAGGCAGATTCTTTGCTGTCACACAGTCATACATTGGATGTGTCTCTTCTACTTATCCCAACCAGAAATTCAGTGACCCTGCACGTAGCCTCAATTCCAGATCCCTTCTTCTGTCGTTGTAGTACAGGCCTGATATTTATTAAGCCTGCTTTTTGGTGGTGCTGGATCTCCTGATTCCAGAGAAAGTTTGAAGTTCGTGGAGACAAGCTTTGTCTGATGGGAATGAACCTGCTTCAGACTCCCAGTCAGTGTTCATCACACTACTAGAGTCCTCGTGCCTGGATGGAGGGTCTCTCCTTGCATCAAATTCCCTCTGTAACCTCCCATCTTTCCTTCCTTCCCCCTAAGAAACAAACTCATATATAAAAAGGAGATATAAAAGGATCAATGGAAAACTTAAACATCTAAATAATAAAACTAGGCAACACAATGTGAAGGAACCAATGGGTTAACATTGTATTATTAATTCACTGATGAGTTCAGCAATATAAAAAATAACTCATAAATTATAAAAAAATTACAAATTTTTTTAGTAGTTTGTGAAAGTGAGGTACGATGTAGGCAGAGGCTGACAGTTTGTTCCTGGCCACCCAGACAGGAAAAAAAAAATCATACAGAAAGTATATTAATTACAACACTGCTTGGCCAATAGTTGAGGCATATTTCTGACTAAGTCTTATGTCTGAAAGCAACCCATTTCTATTACTCCGTGTATTGGTGTGTTGTGGTGGCCTACTGACATGCTTCTGTCCAGCTTCTGCCTCATGTGATCGATCTTTCGTGGCTCCTTGACTCCGCCTACTTTCTCCCAGCTTTCAGCTTAATTTCCCCCACCTAGCCCTACTGTTCCCTGCTATAGGAAGAAAGAAGCTTTCTTCACTAAGCAGATACATTCACAGTGTACATAGGGGAATCCCATATCAGCTCCCCCTTTCTAAGTAGAAAGGAAAGTTTTAACTTTAACATAGTAAATTTACATATAACAAAACAGGTACCAAGCAAGAATTTTAGTTCCACTACTTATATCTACTTTATCTTTTAGCATAACTAAGGAAAACTATAACTATCTATTCTTCAACTCCATCAAAGACCCCCAGAAGGATATAAGATTGCCTAAGTTAACAGGAAGTGCATTTTAACAACTCCAAAATTCTAGAATTGACAGAGACATCTGGCTACCTGGACAGTTACTCAAAGTTCTTCTTTAATGTTGCAGTACCCATTTTTAGCCTTGTGAACCAGGTTTTCACTCAGTCCAGAGGTTGGGAAGATCACTTTCAGGAAGAGGTTGTGGAAGAAAGAGGCAAGGGACGCAGAAGATACCCCATTCTCCACATAGAGTCTGTCCTGGAGTTGATGCCCTGATCAGCACCCAGGCACCAAATATTAAACTAGCAACAAAAAACATCCTGATTGATACCAACTGAGCTATGGGGACCACCATCATTACAAGAGGCACACACCCTGGTTTGATATGATCCCTGAAAGTTCTCTTGGCCCATCATAAAGTGAAGCACAGGTAGGAACTCTAGAGAGGAACTGAGCAGGGAGCATAAGGCTACACTGCTCACTATCCTGCTGTTCATGTGGGCTCAGCCTTAGTCATGGAGCCCAGGACCTCCTGTTTAGCGGTGGCACCCACTGTGGGCAGGGCCCTTACACATCAGTCACAAATTAAGAAGAAGCGCACAGTCATGTCCACAGGCCCATCTGATGGACACAATTCCTCAACTGCGGTTTCTTCTTCCAGGTGACTGTAGTTTGTGCCACGCTGACAACGCCTTTCGAGTGCAAACATCAAAGTCAGGGTCTGCAAATCTTTACAGCATCCCTTATTCTGTTTACATCTATCCAAACCAGACATGCACAGTTTTATTAACTAACTTTTACAGTTAGAAGTTGTTAAATACAAATAATTTGAATTAAACTCTCAACATACTTCACTCTTGTCCCCAGGGACCTGGCTCTGCCCCTCCCTGCCCCCTTATCTGTCCTCTTCCAATAAACCTCCCCTGTGAGCCTCGTTGCAAGGAGTGACTTCTCTTCACACCATTTTTAAATAAATTGCACTTAATGTTCAAATATAAGAGGCCAGGGCTGGAGAGATGGCTCAGAGGTTAAGAGCACTGACTGCTCTTCCGGAGGTCCTGAGTTCGGTTCCCGGCAACCACATGGTGGCTCACAACCATCTAGATCTGGTGCCCTCTTCTGGCCTGCAGGCATACATGGAGGCTGAACACTGTATATATAATAAATAAATAAATCTTAAGACAAATATAAGAGGCCAGGGGGGGACACTGCACCTTCAAACCACAGCACTATCCAAACTGTTAGCCAAGAGTTAGAAAGAATAAACACGCAACATACTTTGTCAGGAATTATTGAAAGTTGGGATCTACTTAGAAGGCTGAAGTTGAAGGCCAGCCAGGACAATATAGCAAGAGTCTGTCACCATGGGGAAGGGATGGAGGGGAAAGAAGAGAACAGGAAAAGGGAAAAAAAATAGCAAGAGATCCACTAAATGAACAAATCAAGAAAATAGGGGGGAAACGGGAGCCAGAAAGTAGGCGAGTCACCCCAGGAGTGAGTTAAAGGGAGCCCACAACAAAGGTCCAGGCAAAATTCCCCCAACAGCCAGACAGGAGACCTAGAAAGCTCTCAGTCGAGCATTTAATAGGAAGCCTGAGGCTCCGAGACAGCTATCAGAGGTTATCTGATTGCCAAGGCTGAGGCTGGGAGGAACTTGATAGCTCACAGCTGACTTGGAGAAGGGATTTAAGTTGAAAACACAGAAGTAGCAAAACTGTAGATCAAGAGATTTGAATATCAAAAGTGATAAGCTCTGGTATGCAAATACAACTTGTCTAAGAACAGCACTAATGTAAGCAACAAACAAACAACAAAAAACTAAGTCCTTAAATGTTAGTTTTTACCTAAACATTGTTACAGCCTTTACTGAGAGAATGCGAGGCATCACTGTTATTCTTTTTAAAGATATAAGTGGGGAGAGGGAAGGCCGGTCTCACAAGGGGTGGCAGTCCCACCAGAAGTAGTGGCGGGTGACCTGAGGCCTTTGCAGGTCACCTTAGCGGGTAGGAGACAGACAGATACATCATGAAGAGAGAGTTTGGGTATAAAGTTTCTTTAGTAGGTTATGGAGGGAAAAGGAAAGGAGGGAGGAGAGAAGGAGGAAGAAGAGAGAGAGGCAGAAGGGGTCAAAGAGAGCAGAAGTTACCTCTTCAGGAGAGAGAGAAAGAGAGAGCACAGGCTGGAGGAGGCAGGAAATCTGCTTGCCTCAGCAGAAGGGGAGGGTTGGGAGTAGGCAGGGTTTGTCTCTTTTTTTTTTTTGGTTTTTTCGAGACAGGGTTTCGCTGTGGCTTTGGAGCCTGTCCTGGAACTAGCTCTGTAGACGAGGCTGGTCTCAAACTCACAGAGATCCACCTGCCTCTGCCTCCCGAGTGCTGGGATTAAAGGCGTGCGCCACCATCGCCTGGCGGGTTTGTCTCTTAAAGGGACAGGGTACTCGGGTGACATGACAGGCCAGCAGATCATAACAACTACTGTGTAGTTTAGGAGCTGAGAAAAGCTAAGTCTTAGAGCTCCATGTGGATGGGTGGCCAAGCATGGGCCTCAAAGCAAAGCTCTTGGCTCACTTAGCATCACAGTAATATATAAAGCAGGTCTTCACATTGGATAGCAAAATGTTAGCAATACCATACACTGGAATGCTGAGAGTTAAGAACTGGTTACAGAGCCTAACGTTTGGAAACAGGAGAACTAGCTCTTTGACTCTGAGCTAAGATCAATCATAAAACTAGGAAGAAAAAAGAACAGGAATTAAAACAGATTACCCTTTGGGCACTGACCATAGGGCAGGGAACTCTTACTTTGCATTAGAAGTTTGAATAACGGAGCTGAAGAGATGGCCCAGTGGTTAAGAGCACTGGCTGCCCTCCCAGAGGACAAAGATTTAATTCCCACTACCTACATGGCAGCTCATAGCTGTCTGGAACTCCACTCCCAGTGGGTCAGACACCCTCAAACAGACATACATGCAGACAAAGAAAAAAATCAAAAAAGAAGTATGAAGAACAATGAACAAGGAATCACGGCTCACACCTGCAATACCAACACATTACAGGTTGAGTCAGGAAAACCACAAATTTGAAACCAGCTCTGGCTGCAGAGCAAGGCCTTGTTTCACAAACAATACTTTGGAAATCAGTATGTAGGGGCTAGAGAGATGGCTCGATGGTTAAGGGCAGCTCTTGCAGAGAATAAGAGCTTGGTTACCAGCACCCACGTCAGAGAGCTCACAACCCCCTGTCATACCAACAGGATTACCAAGGCCCTATCTGGTCTCTGCAGGCACCCACATGAATATGCACATACATGGACACAAAAATGAACACACATAAATGTAAAACAATAAAATAAATCCCTTTCCAAGAAACAATATGTCTTATTAAAAATATAAATTTTTTTTTTTTTGGTTTTTCGAGACAGGGTTTCTCTGTGGCTTTGGAGCCTATCCTGGAACTAGCTCTGTAGACCAGGCTGGTCTCGAACTCACAGAGATCCGCCTGCCTCTTCCTCCCGAGTGCTGGGATTAAAGGCGTGCGCCACCATCGCCTGGCCAAAAATATAAATTTTTAAAAAGCCTTTTTAAGAACATACACGATCTAAAGACATACATAAAAGACGTATTAGGGGGAGTGTAGAGACGAGAATCGGTTCTTTTATTTCAGGATTGCGACCTCCACTTTCCTTATCTCACCCCTGTTCTGCTGCTGTGATAAATACCAAGGCCAAGGCAGCTTAGAAAAGAAAGGGTGGGACTTCCGGTCCCAGAGGGCGAAGAGTCCATCATGGCCGCTGGAACTGGAAGCCGAGGGAGCTCACAGATGGGCCTGCAAACAGAAAGCAGAAGGAGTCACTCTCAAAACCTGCCTCCAGGGGCAAGGGCACACTTCTTCAGCTTTTCCAAGTAGCACCGCCACTGGGGACCAAGTAGTCAAGTGCCCCAGACTATGAGGGACATGCCGGTCAACCCATAGCAACCTCTAAAGAGACAGGAAACCAAATCTCACTTAACCTCCCATTTCCCTAAGGTATGGGAAGACAGTTGTGCAAGACTGGGGGATTCCTAGGCATCAGCTGGTTATCACATGAAGGTTTAGCCTCTGGTAGCACTACTTATCTGTTTGGAACACCCCTGAAAACCTAAAATGTTCACCTAACTTTGTATTTGGTTTTTTTATTATAATTTCAATTATGCATCTGTGCCGGGCTATGTGCACATGAGTGCAGGTGCCCAGCGAGGCCAGAGGTGTCGGGTCCTCCAGCTAGAGTTACAGGCAGTTGTTAGCCTCCTCATGTGGGTGCTGGAAACCAAATTCAGTTCTTCTGGAAGAGCGGCACATGCCTTAACCATTGGTGGTTGTGTTTACTCTTTACTCTTTGAAGGCCTGCCTCCCAGCTCCCAAATAAACATCCACTGAACCATCTCCCAGCCCTGTCTCTTTATTATTGAGGTGCAATAATTTCTTATATATTCTAGATCCAAGTCTAAGTCACCCTGCTGACGCTGCCAGAATGAAATACAAAGGAAAGGGTACATGCAACAGTGGACACTGATGTTCTCGTAGTCCTGCAGGTTCACCATCAAGGGATTGGCAAGCTATTTCCCATGAGGCCTCTCTCCTTGGCCAGCAGACGTCATCTTTTTGTTCTGTCTCACTCGGCCTTTTCCTCTCCTGTCCTTGGTGTCTCCTGCTCTCTCTCCTAAGGCACCAGTCCTCTTCCACGAGAGCCCACTTCTATGCTTCCATGTAACCTAAATGACCTGTCTATTTTTTATTGTAAATGTGGTATTTTTATTCTTCGAGAATTCATACATGCACACAATGTATTTCGATCATATTTACCTCTTAACCCTCCCCCTAATCCCTCTGACATCTACCCCTAATCTCCCCACCCCAGCCCAACTTTATGTTCTCTCCCCCTCTTTTTTTTTTCCTTAGAGCTACGTACACGTGTGTCCTCTCCAACCCTTTACCTTCCCTAACCAGATCAGACTCCTGCTCATCCCAGGATTTATGGGACAGAAGCATTGCCTTCCCTGGTGTCCCATAACTGTGCCATCTGGCTGCACACCCAGACAGGCCCCGGAGACAGGCCTGTGTTCTGGTTAGGGCTCGGTGGCTGCCATTCCAGGTATTTCTCAAGAATCAGCGACGGAACCACCGTGTTCCGGGCCTCCTGGAACTCTTGCCTTTCCCACGTGATGCCATCTGAAAACTCTCTGGAAGCCACTGGAGCTTCTGGCTCTGACCTAGCACAGTGCTTGCTTCTGTGCCAGAAGTTTCTTCTGTCAGTCAAGCGCACAATCATTCAAAGGAAAAAGGACATAATAATTAGGGGAATTTTGTGTGAGATCTGAGGAGTCTTGGGCCCCAGTTCCTGTTTGGGGTGACCTTACTTCCCCACTCTGACCTCCATGCCCACCGCTCCTTCTAGGAGAAGTAGGAGAGAGGAAAGGGCACCCAGATCTCAGGGAAGGCTGGAAACTTGGGGTGTTTCCCAGTTGAGAGCTTTCCTGGCAGAAGGTTACTTCCCACTCAAGGGAGCCTCAGCCATCAGACCTGTTCTCCCAATCCATGTTAGACATTCAAAATGGGATTTCCTCAGCGCTTCTCCCAGCACCCACAGAGCGCAGAGTAAAGTGAGCCACTGGCTTGCCGTGGTCACTCCGCAGGTCTGTAGTGACAGAGAGGAACTGAGACCTGTTGCCTGAGGGGTCGCTTTCCCTGCAAGAAAGGGAAGATGTTGTGAAACACACATCAAGCTTGGGGCTTAATGCTGGCAGTTTGCCAGCAGTCAAGGGTCACCTGCCAGGACCTGGAGAGGAACGGAGGAAGCTAGCCTGTTATGTGGCTGTCTCCTCCCACCGCCAGAAGAGTCTTTCTGGGTGCACACAAGTTTCTTCCGTTTAATAATAGCAAGAAGATTTTGTGATGGGAAACTGCCCACGGCTCCCCCTCTTCCCAAAGCTGGTAGATTTGACAAATACCAAGAAAAAAGTAGCTTACCAAACCAAACCCTCTGAGTATAAACTCCACCACTGTCTGTATGCATGTGTGCATGCGTGTGTATGTTTGGGGGGCATGATGTATGTCTCAACACTACCAGTGTTAACCTGTCATTTAGAACTGTTACCCAGGTCAGGCATATGTGACAAACACATACAGGGGCCCAGCATGCACAAGACCAAGGCAGATCTTTGTAACTTCTGGGTCAGCCTAGTCTACATATCGAGTTCCGGGATAGTACATGGTGAGATCCTGTCACAGAAAACAACAACAACAAAATAGAAATGCCACTCTAAAGGTCAAGGTAAGAAGAGTTCAGAGACGCCTAATACAAGGTTTCAGGGCAGAGAAATTATTTGATCATTAAATATTGTATTCATAAGCCAGGTGGTGGTGGCACATGCCTTTAATCCCAGAACTCAGGAGGCAGAGGCAGGCCGATCTCTCTGTGTGAGTTCGAGGCCAGCTTGGTATAAAAGAGCTAGTTCCAGGACAGGCTCCAAAGCTACAGAAACCCTGTCTCAATATATAGATATATTAATATATATGTATATGTATATATGTGTGTGTGTATGTATACACATATATATATTGTATGCATGTATCAAGCTATCCCAGAGAGCACATAGTGGTACAATATTCTTCTCACTATTTTATAGTACTTTGTCCTTATTAGACAAGCCCTCTAATTTAAACTATCTTCCCAGTATATGTAATGATCACATGTTAATTGAAAAATAGATGTGAAGGGCTAGAAAGATGGCCCAGTAGTCAAGAGCACTTTCTGCTCTTTCAGAGGACCTCATTAGGCTCCCAGCGTCTGACAGCCTGTTCTGGCCTGCAGCAGGCGCCAGGCAAACCCATGGTGCACAGATACCCATGAAAGCAAAACATCCACTTACATTAAAAAAATTTATTTAATTTAAACATTTTAATATAAAAATATTTTAAAAGCAAATATTATTAGGAATTTTTGTTTATTTGTTTTGTCAAGATAGGGTTTCCCTGTATAGACCTGGCTGTCCTGAAACTTGCTCAGTAGACCAGGCTAGCCTCAGACTCAGAGATCTGCCTGCCTCTGTCCCCCAAGTGCTAGGATTAAAGGCATGTATCACTTCACTATTATTATCATTATATACTATTTATATATAATAAATATAATAAAGTAGTATTTATTATATATAAATATAATATAATATTATATTATATAAATATAATAAAGTAGTATTTATTATATATAAATAGTATATAATTATATATTATAAATATATTATATAATATACAATTATATAACATATAATTATATAACATATAATACAAATAAACAAAGTAGTATTTATTATATATAAATAGTATATAATTATATATTATTACACCAGCTAACATTATTCAGAATTTTAAGATGCTATTTACTCTTTCAAATGAGTTGGTTTACATCTGCGTAGTTGGCAGTCAGGGAGTGTTGAAGGTAACTGTAACTGGGGATAAGCAGTCCCTAATTCACACCACTCTCAGTCCTCCCTTCTGGTTCTTTCATTGCATGTGTAGCTAGACCCCTGTGCAATTCCATAGCCTATATTTCTCCCCAGAGAAGCCGGGGCCTCCTTACAGAGATGTTCAACCCCAGCCCACTTGGAGCTAGACATAGGAAAATGCTTGGACACACAATGGTGTCCCGTGTGTTAAGATTCCCAAACCCAAGGGCTGGAGAGGTGGCTTAGTTGGCAAAGTCAGTCATGTTGCAGCATAAGGACCTGAGTTCATGCCCAAAACACCCTAGCGGGACATGGTGGCACTGGACAAGTTGAGATGGAAGACCCCTAGGGGTTCCCTGGTAAGACAGCCTAGCCAAACTGGTGAATTTCAGGTTCACTCAGAGACCCTGTTTCAAATAATAAGGTGGAAGGGCTGGAGAGATGGCTTAGCAGTTAAGAGCGCTGGTTGGTCTGCCAGGAACTGGGTTCAATTTCCAGCACCCACATGGCAGCTCACAACTGTCTCCAATTCCAGTTCAAAAGGATATGATGCCTTCTTCTGGCTTGTTTGGGTGCCGGGCACATATGTGGTACACAGACATACATGCAGTTGAGATACCCATACATATAAAATAATAAAAGTTAAACAAAATAAGGCAGAAAGTGAGGAAGATACATACCTTGAATTTCTGGCCTACATATGCGCACGTGCATACACACACACACACACACACACACACATACACACACACACACTCATTTACATAAAACGAACAGGTACAGACTCATATACACACATACATGCACCTATCCATTTACACGCACACGAACAAGAACACAGGTACACACACATGGATGCACATGAACAGTTAGCTACACACACACCAAACCCACCCAGGGAGATTGGTTAAACCCCCTGGGAGGAAGTCTACCGCCCAGCTCCCAGCCTCTGCGTTCTAATTTGCTCTGAAGAGCCTGTGACCTCCTTTCCCACTCAGTGGCCTTGAGACAGTGCAGTGGTCACTGGAACTCTTTCTTCCTGTCTCTCAAAAGTCTTGGATGTTGAATTTCATGGTCAGTTCAAGGGTAAGCGTGGGGTTGTCTTACTGTCCTTCCACACCTACCGCTTCGTTCTGCGTCAGAGGAAAACGACACTCGCCTGCTTCCCCCACCAGCACCGCACAGCAGACGAGAGATGACTGCAGAACCATCAGCTTTTAATGATTTTGCTGAAGTCGGCCCCTGCCAGGGCCTCTAATGGAGAATGTGTGTCTGCTTAGAGATCCACAGACCGTCCCCAAGGTGGCTCAGGTTCTTACCTGGACTCTTTATCAAAACTGGCCATCAGATATCATCTCTGGATTGATTTCAGCTGGGGCTCTTTGGTGGAGGACGCTGTCAGAACGGACCAGCTGAGGTTTCAGGAGCTCTGGGCTAAAGGAGAGAGACGGCTAAGAACCGAGAGTGATGCTGGGTCTTATAGAGATTCTCAAAGGTATCTGCATAGTGATGGAAATTGTTTTTGGGTTTTTTTTTTGCTTCAAAATATGAAGGGGGATGGGGGGATGGATCAGTGGGTAAGGATGCTTGCCACTAACTATTGGTACAAATTTGATCCCCAGGACTCACACAGTAGAAGAAAACATCCTGAAAGTTGTTCTCTGACCTCCACACTGACTAAATGTTTTTACACACACACACACACACACACACACACACACACACACACACACAGAGAGAGAGAGAGAGAGAGAGAGAGAGCTAGAGAGAGAGAGAGGAAAGAGGAACATGTATACATGCATACAACACATATACTACACAATGTTTTTCTTTTTTTTTTTTTTTGAGACAGTGTCTCATAGTGCAGCCCTGGCAGTCTTGGAACTCACTATGTAGACCAGGATGACCGCCTACCCAGAGCTATGCCTGCCTCTCTCTTCAGAATGTTGTTAAAGGAACGTACCACCACTCTTGGCCCCCCATAGAAGTCATTTGTTTTAATATTAAAAGCATTCAAACCAACATCTCTACTTCAATAGGTGATTGGAAGGAGATTATCCAATTAAGTAATGTGTTGTCTAATGTAAGTTTGTTTTTGTTTTTTGAAGACAGTGCCTTACTGTGTAACCTTGGCTGTCCTGGAACTATGCAGACTGGTCTGGTCTGAAATTCACAGAAATCGCCCTGTCTCTGCCTCCCGAATGCTGGACTTAAAGGCATGCACCATCCCAGCCAGCCCCACCCCCTGCACATACGTTTGTCATGTAGGGTCTGCAGTAGTGTGATAAATGACCTCAGTTTAACTCGATGCACCTGGGGAGAAAGAGCCCCCCACTGAAGAACTGTGGGCGTTCTCCCAGCCTATCTGTGACAGTTGAGGACTAGAATTTAAGCCACTTAGAACAGGCAGTTTTCTGCCACCCGCCCCGCAAAAGCCCCCTCTCATTCTGAACACCATAGGGGAGACATTGGGAATCATCCTCTTTTGTTCCCTGCCACCAAATGACACACCTATACCAGGATGGGGACAAGGTAACTGATGTAAAGATTGGGCCTTCCCAGTCTTAAAGTACCAGGAAAACTTAAGTGTCCCCTTCCCTGTCCCCGAAGCATGGCCACAGTTATTTTCTCTCTACTCTGATTCCCAACACAGGCATTGTGGTATGAGTCCCAGGCAGTACCCTGTACTTTCTAAGAGTGAGTACTCAGGACTGTGCCCACGATGAATCACACGCTCTTCTAGACCCTCCAGATCTAGTGGCTTGATTGACGAAGCCAACCTACCTTCGATTCACTTTGCCTTGGCCCAGGCTAACACTGGATCTGCTTTGGGCATGTCAATGGGGAAATCACCATGTGCATACAACGTGGCCACATTTTGTACTCTAGAAACCGCCATGGTGGAAATCAAAACCATTCCTGGACATTCTGGTGGCCGAGGCACTGAGGAACTCTGTGGGAGACTGTCTAGACTTGCTACTGCTGGGAAGAGACACCATGACCACACAGCTCTTATAAAGGAAGATATGTCATTGTAGTGGCTTACAGTTCAGAGGTTCAGTCCCTTGGCATCATGGTGGGAAGCATGGCGGTGTGCAGGCAGACATGGTGCCCGAGAAGGAGCTGAAAGTTCTTACATCTCGACTCACAGGCACAGGAAGTAGTCTGAGACACTAGGCAGTATCTTGGGACCTAAAAGCCCCCTCCACCGTGTCACACTTCCTCCAACAAGGCCAAACCTTCCCCAACAAAACCATATCTCCTAGTAGTAGCACTCCCTATAATCCATTTTTTAATTTGTTTATATCCTTAAACACAGTACTTAGCCCTATTCCACTTTCTGGTGTGCCTTTTCTTCTCAAATGGTTTTCCTTGCTTAGCTTGCTCCTGTTGTGGAAATTAGTTTAACTAGGCAAAGATGTATTACATTTATGTTGCAGAATATATTATTTTAATTGTGTAAAGGTGTGTTACATTTGTTTATGCTGTATTTTTTTAATGATGTAAAGATGTGTTACATTTGTTTATGCTGTATTTGTTTAATGATATAAGGATGTGTTACATTTGTTTATGCTGTATACTATTAATCATGTAACGGTGTGTTACATTTGTTTATAAAGCCAGAAGCCAGGCAGCTGCCAGACAAACAGACAGATACTAGAAGCCATAAAAGTAAGATATACAAAAATAAAGATAGAAAGGTAAAAATCCCTGATGCAAAACACAGATAAAGAAAAAATAAGTTAAAATAAGAGCTAAGATAAGGCTGAACATTCAAAACTATTAATAAGTCTCAGTGTCATGATTTGGAAGCTTGTTGATGGCCTAAGAGAAAGCCTGGTACATGTTTTTCATTATAGATGTTCATTAGAGAAATGCAGACAATTGAGGAAACGGTTTATTCAGGCTGTCACAAGAGCGAAACCACTCACAGCCGAGAGACGGCAGAGGCAAAGGGAAGGAGACAGTTCCCAGAGGCAGGTAGACGAGCCAGTTTGGAGGCTCCAGCCTTGGGAAAATGGCTGGACAGAAGTGCTAGCTGAGTCATTAGGGGAAGAGGACTCTCAGACATCAGGGTCAGCCCTTTCCGGGAGTGCAAAAGGTCAGACAGACTTCAGTCAGGAGACAACAGACTTCACTGTGCTTTTCCCAGGGACACGGGACTCAGCTTTCCATTCCCAGTCCTGTTGAGCCCTCAGAGACAATGTGGGGTTTGGTTGTTGTTTATTTTTGGTTTTGGAGACAGGGTTTCTCTGTGTATCCCTGGCTGTCCTCGAACTCACTCTGTAGACCAGGCTGACCTGCCTCTGCCTCCTAAGTGCTGGGATTAAAGGTTGAGCCACCACCACCTGGTAAAATGAGGCAATTTTTTATTGTTGTTGTTTTCTGTTTTTCGAGACAGGGTTTCTCTGT
>NC_022028.1:24608805-24609483 GCF_000317375.1 Microtus ochrogaster | reverse complement strand
TGTAGGAGCTGGTTCTCTCTTTCCACTGTATGGGTCCCAGACAAGGAACTCAGATCACCAGGCTTGGTGGCAATCACCTGTGCCCACTGAGCCATCTTGTTGGGGGCTGCAGACCCCTGACCCCTTGACTTTCTTTGCCTGCCTCAGACCATTTACCTGTGGGAGTGAACTGAGCAAAACAACTTGTTTTCCTGTGCCTGCAGCTGCTCTGAGCACGAGACCCTCGTGAGTTCCTGATGGCAGGGGAGTGGATTCTGGTGGAGTTTACTGCTGGAAATCCCCAGCGCTGGGGCGTGGCTGTCAGTTAAGGATCCCTCTATAAGCTTCCCTGGAACACAATAAAGTTGTCATTCTTGTATCAAGGATGACCAGTGTCCCCGTGTCTCTCTGTCTGTGTGCATGTGTTTTTAAATCTCCAGCCTAGTTCCCAGCTCGTATACCATCCCATAGTGCAGGCGCTGCACCATCTTGCTGGTCCCATGTTTGAATCTTTCAAGAACTGTCTTTCCGGTCTCCGTTTGTCTATTGTTTGTTGCTGGACAGTCTGAGTGGCTCACATTACCAGAGATCTGCCCGAAATATATTTAGATGATCTTTCCTCATTTGCCAATGACAAACACTTCTCTACTTCTCAATAATTCTTATTTTCCAATTCTATTTTGCTAGTTTAAAAATTGG
>NC_022028.1:24605086-24608395 GCF_000317375.1 Microtus ochrogaster | reverse complement strand
AAAAAAAATTGGGACAACTTATTGACAAAAATATTAAAGGCTTTCAAATTTAGAGGGTAAGCCCTCGAGTGTTGTTCAGCCCAGACCTTGTTTTGCTAGACATCACCTTGGGTGACTGGCAGCTGGCTGGTCCTGGGTTCAAGGCTGGGGCTGGGGTTGTTTCTGTGGGAGTGATCTTGACCCTGTCTGGGGAGGGGGGTTACCATTTGGTGGGCTTTCTCAGAGGTGGAGTCTGAATTGAGGTAACTCTCTGGGGAGGGGGCTTGAAATGGAACCCAAACATTCCAAAATGGATGCCAGGGCTGGGGTGAAGCCTCACCCAAACATTCCAGACTCTTTGGATATAGGGGTGTCAATGACTAGGGTGAAGCTTCCAACCAAACATTCTAGACTTTTTGAATATAGGGGTGCCAGGAAGCTGGGGTGTTGCTTCCAACCAAACAAGAGCCTGAACTGAGAATAATGATGAAGGGGTTCATTGCAAAAAAAAATCAACCACCTAAGGAAATGTTTTCTCGGGGTCAGCCCTCAGAGGTCACAGTAACTGTGGTCCAGGGGACCAGTCTACCTCTCAGACTCTCATCAGAACCCAGCAGCATCATTCGCATGGCGATGTCTTTGCAGAAATGAGAGACGTAGGAGTGAGGTGAGGGATTTGTGGAGGTTTGTATCAAGGTTCCAAAAAGTTGCTGAGGTCAGGCAATGTGTGGCAGGTTAGACTGGAAAGATACTGTGAGAGGCCATTGTATGAAGAGGGGAAGGTGAAACTTAAGTCCAAATGCATACCCCAGGATGTGGGAGATGCCAGGACCATGGAACACCAGCCAGGAAAGCTGTATAGCAGAGAGGAGAGCTTGGTACAAGGGAGAGGCCATGAGGTCTGTGACAGAGCTGGGGGAGGGCTGGTCTTCCAGGGAACACCGGGGCCCAGATGGTTCCATTATTAGCTCCAGGTGCAGCTGTGGCATTTGGTGACCTGTCTTGCTATGCTACCTTTCCTCCCCTTGGGAATGGGAATGGGATGCTTTGCGGTTTTTTTTGAAACATCTCCTTTTCATACAATGTATTTTTATCACCTTTTCCCCTCTCCCAATTTCTTCCATATCCTTCCTACATCTCCACCCACCCACCTTTATGTTCTTTCTTCTCTCTATCTCCACTTAAAAGAGGTAAAGACAATAGCAGTAAAACCCCAACAAAACACACACACACACGGCCCCACCAAAACATAAAAATAAACAAACAAAAGACTAATAAGAGCAAAAAGAAACAAACACCAACAAATCCCAAATAGTAAATGTGAGACAACCCCCCCCCCCAGAAATACCACTGAATTTGTTTTGTGTGCCTTCCTGAGGTGTGGTTAATATACCCGGTGAGGCTCCATTGAAGAAAATCGATTCCTTTGCCAGTGGGTATCAATTGCAGATAGTTTCTTGGCTAGAGGTGGGATCCTGTGTCCACTTCCCCATCTCTGGGATGGGACCTGGTCTGGTTTGAACTTGTCCAGGCCTTGCGTGTGCTGCCACAGTCTCTGTGAGTTCCTATAGCATCAGTCCGGTCTACAGCCATACCACCCTGAATGCCCCAATCTTGTCTGAGCATCAATCCTGTTTTGTCTGGAAGATGCTGTCCTTATCATCCATCCCCTCTGGCTCTTACAATCTTTCCAACTCCTCTTCTGCAAGTTTCCTGAGCCCTTAGGGGAGGGTTTGATGAAGACATCCTATTTAGGACTGAGTGCTCCAAAGTCTCTTGTTCTCTGTACATTGTCCAGTTGTGTGGTCTGTGTTATTTCCCATCTATTTGAAGAAGGAGAAGAAGGAGAAGAAGAGGAGGGAGGAGGAGGAGGAGGAGGAGGAGGAGGAGGAGGAGAAGAAGAAGAAGAAGAAGAAGAAGAAGAAGAAGAAGAAGAAGAAGAAGAAGAAGAAGAAGAAGAAGAAGAAGAAGAAGAAGAAGAAGAAGAAAAGGCTTCTCTGATGAGGACCCAGTGAGACATTGATCCATTAGGAGTCCCTTATTACTGTGCCCCTTTAGCAGACCAATGGTATTAGGTTTTATCCTAGGCCCATGATCTATCTAGTCTAGGTTCTTGGCCACTTTCCCAGTGTCAGGTATGAGTTACAGCTCATGGAGTGGGCCTTGAATTCAATCATGAAGTCGTTGGTTACTCCCATCACATTTGTGCCACTGTTTCTCAGGTGTATCTTCCAGGTTGGTTTTGTTTGTAGGCTACAGGGTTAATACATAGCTTGGTGAAATCGATGGTTACTTTTCTTCTCCAGTACCATGCAGAGTGCCTTCCAATACCATGCATGATAGTCAGTAGGGGCGAAGCTTCTAGTTAGGCACCCACCAGATCAACTTCATGTTCAATGGCATACGTAAGTGTTATTTTTAGCAATAAGGTTATGGCAAAAGAGTGTGATGTTTGACTATGGGGCCTCTTTGGCCATAGGATGAAAATGTTTACTCTGCTTACAGTGTGTTGGAAGTATGTAACTTGTATTTTTATTTCTCAGGATCTCATGTTTTAGAGACGGTCTTGAGTCTCAAAAAAGACTTTTGATTTTGGAACATTATTGGGAGGACTGGAAAAATGGCTCAGGGGTTAAGAGCACTGGTTGCTCTTTGAAAGGACTCAGATTCAATTCCCAGCACCCACATGGTGGCTCATAACCACCTGTAGCTCTGACACACACACACACACACACATAGATAAAACACTCATACATATAAGTAATAAAATTAAATAATAATAACAATAAATTATGAAACTTTTGACTTTGGAGTGAATACATTTTTTTTTTTATCATAAGATGGTTATAAGCCTGTGGTGGCTGGAGCAGAACATTGTGGTTTGAGTGTGGAATGTGCCTCACAGGCTCGTGTGTTTGAATGCTTGGTTGTCAGCTAGAAACAGAACTTGATGTTTCTTAGTGTGGCTCAGTTCCTGTTCTCTTTGATTTCTGACTAAATGCAATGTGACCAGAAGCCTCATTCCCGCGTGTCTTCCCCTTCTAATTGTAAGCCTAGGTGAATTCCTTTTCCCTTCAGCCATTTCTCCTCATACATTCTTTTGCCGGCATAAGGAAAATAGCTAATAGAGTTGGGTATAGAAGTTTTGTGTTTTTTGTTTTTTTTTGTTTTTTTTTTTTAACTAAAATCATCCTTCCGGGGCTGGAGAGCTGGCTCAGCGGTTAAGAGCATTGCCTACTCTTCCTTCCAAAGGTCCTGAGTTCAATTCCCAGTAGCCACATGGTGGCTCACAACCATCTGTCATGAGATCTGGTGCCCTCTTCTGGCCTG
>NC_022028.1:24586612-24604761 GCF_000317375.1 Microtus ochrogaster | reverse complement strand
AGTGTATGCGTGCAGGCCAGAAGAGGACACCAGACCTCATTACAGATGGTTGTGAGCCACCATGTGGTTGCTGGGAATTGAACTCAGGACCTCCGGAAGAGCAGGCAATGCTCTTAACCACTGAGCCATCTCTCCAGCCCAATAAGTACATAAATCTTTAAAAAAAGAAATATCCTTCCTCAGACCTCTGGAGGCTTTGCTCTGCTCTCTTCCAGCTTTGGTATTTCCCCCGAGAAGTACACTATCGATTGCCGTGCCAGTTTTCATCATTGGATTGGCACAACCCTGAATAACCTGGGAAGAGCGTTTCAGTGATGGATACCCTAAATCAGGCTCACCTGTGGGCAGGCCTGTAGGGCCTTTTCCTTAATTATGTTCACTGAGGTGAGAAGAACAGTTTGTGGGCAGCATCATCTCTTGGGCCAGGCCCTGAACTGTGTAAAAGTGGGGAAAGCAACCGAGCGGTTACACATGCCTGCATTCGTTTCTCTCTGCACTGACTGTCCACGTGAGAGTTCCTTGTTTTAAGAGCCTGCTGACTTTATGCCCCCACATGGCGGACTGTTACCTGGAATTGGAAGCTAAAATGAACCGTTTCTTCCCTGTTGGTTTATGTCAGGTTATTTTATCCCAGTAACTGAGACGAAGCCAGGACATTTTTCTAATGCCTCATCTTTTGTTTGTGACCGTTCTGCTCTCTCTGGGAAGGGTTCAGAATCATATTTCTAGATATTTCTAGCGTGGGTCTATTAATTAGTGTGATGGTGTGTCTTTGCGTGGTTCTATTTTAATTTATGAAGCTATGTACTTTCAAATTGGGCCTGAAAGTTCGTCACTGAAACAGGGACGGTGCAATGCATAGATTCATGTCGTCTAGTTCTGGTTAGTATTTGCTCTGTGTTTTTAGGTGATTTCCACTGTCATTTTGCATGTTTTCCCTTTACAAACTCTAATTCTTAGACACCGCCTACTTAAATGGATACCTTGTTTTCTTTCTGTGTCTGTATTGTTTCCTCCCGGGAATGTAACCTCAGACTCCACTCCCGGCCTTTCTACTGAACTTCTCGCTTTCCCGTTTGTGACTTTTCCCTTTTATGGTTGTATTTTTCTTTTGCTCCAGTGTCTTCCTTATTCTCTTTTCTCATTTTTAAAAATAGCTCCTGTCCTCATGTCATGGCACAATGTTTTATTCTCTGAGGACTTTCAATATAGATTTTTAAAAGTTTTTTTTTTTTGTTGTTTGTTTGTTTGTTTGAGACAGGATTTCTCTTCATAGTCCTGACTGTCCTGGAACTCATTCTGTAGACAAGGCTGGCCTTGAACTCACAGAGATCCGCCTCCCTCTGTGCCCCAAGTGTTGGGATTAAAGGTGTGCACCACCGCTGCCTGGCATAGATTTTGAAAGTTTTAATTTTGTTTTCTTGAGATGGAGTCTACTTAGGTTGCCAGGTTGGTCTCATCCTTCTGGGCTCAAGAGATCCTCCTGCCTCAGTTCCTGAGTACCTGGAATGATGTCATGTATCACCATCCCCAGGTTTCATTACAGATTTTTTTTAAGATGTCATCTGCTTCCTGTGTTGTGTCTGAGTTTATTTTTTATAGTGTTGTTTGTCAGAGTCTCTTGTTTCTTTTAGCATTTTCCAAGTGTATTGAAATACTCTGCGGCTTGTTCCTGTTTTAGACTGAAGCACTACTCAGTAGATCTGAGCGGCAGATGTGTGCATAGTGGTGCTGATTGCTGGCCCCTCACTGTGGGGACAAGGAACTGAGTTATCTTTTTGAGAGAAGCGTCAACTGTCCATATGTTGCAGTCATTTTTCACCAGCTAGGCGTTTTCTCTCCTTTCCTGACTGTGTGTGTGTGGAAAACCCCTTCATATGTTCCTTAAAGCCTAGTCAATGGTTCTTGTTTCCAGTTTTGCCTCCACTCAAGCTAGAGAGGAAATTGATGACATTCAGAGCTGACCGTGGAGATGGCTCAGCTTTGTGTGAGCAGAATTTGTTTTTTTTGTTGTTTGTTTGTTTTTTTTTGTTTTTCGAGATAGGGTTTCTCTTTAGCTTTGGAGCCTGTCCTGGAACTAGCTCTTGTAGACCAGGCTGGCCTCGAACTCCCAGAGATCCGCCTGCCTCTGCCTGCCACCACCGCCCAGCTTAGCAGAATTCTTCTGAATAAACTTTTCATAGTTTAGACTGGTTTCTAGCCCAACTCCATTTCCAAGCTATTGCTAGATCAGCTGCTGCCGTTTCTGCTCTCCTCCTCCGTTTATCAGCCTTTAAGTCCCGTTCACGGTCATTTCAGCGGAGTTCTGAAAGAGGAGAAAAGAAAAAGGCCTGGAAGGGACAACCGGGCTCTCAGCATGGCCTCTAAATGCAACCCCTAAGCCAGTGGTTCTCAATCTGTGGGCCACCATTCATAACAGTAGCAGAATTACAGTTATGAAGTAGCAACAAAAATAATTATATGATTGAGGGTGGTCACCGCAATGTGAGGAACTGCATTAAAGGGTCGCGGCATTAGGAAGGTTGAGAACCACTGTCCTAATTGATTCAGGAGCTGCGTTGTACACAAAACATATGAAGTGTTAATAGTTTGTACCGCAACCTTTTTCATACATGTAGGAGGAACATGCAGTGAGCTGTATGGTACAGCAATAGTAAACCAGTAGACGTTGCTGACTATCACTGGGTACGTGCACCATGCATCACGCACAGATGATAGTTCCATAGGCCAACAGCACAGTAGGTCATTCATGCTGGGAGCACCACTCATACGACTAATGCATTGTGCCAGTCCCTGACGTGTACCACAGGCAAGAGGAAGTTTTTCATTCTTTCATAACCTTATGGGACCACTACCATACATACTGTCTTTGTTTTATAACCTTACAGAACCACTGCCATACATACTGTCTTTGTTTACTGCGGTGTCATGTGTAGGCATGACTAATTTAAATTGACATCTAAGGCCAAGGATGGAATCCTCATCCACCTAAGCAAAGCAGACCCCGGGTTCCATCCCTAGTGTTGGGTGTCAACACTGATTAGATACTAAATATGGTGGCTGATGCCTGTGATGATCTCAACTCTTCAGAGGCAGAAACAGAAAGACTTTTGTGGGTTTGAGGCCAGTCTAGGCTACAAGGTGATTTCCAGCACGACAGCGTTGCAATTCTTGCTCTTCTTAAATAAGAAGAACTCAAAACGGTCCGTATGCCAAGTGATAGCATAGCCAAAAAGTCGTAGATCCACAGGCATTTCTCTCTCTCTCTCTCTCTCTCTCTCTCTCTTTCTCTCTCTCTTCTTTCTTTCTCTTTCTTTCTTTCTTTCTTTCTTTCTTTCTTTCTTTCTTTCTTCCTTTTATTTGAGGTAGGGTTTCTCTGTAGCCCTAGATGTCCTGGAATTCACTCTGTAGACCAGGCTATCCTCAAACTCAGAGATTCACCTGCTTCTGTCTCCCATGTGTCTGGGTTAAAGGTGTGCACCACCATGCCTGGCTTGACTTTTTTTTTAATTTAAAAAAGTTTGGTCCCAGCACTCGGGAGGCAGAGGCAGGTGGATCTCTGTGAGTTTGAGACCAGCCTGGTCTACAGAGCTAGTTCCAGGACAGGCTCAAAAGCCACAGAGAAACCCTGTCTCAAAAAAAAGTTTGGTGTGGTGCTAAGCTAGGTAAGAACTCAACCACAAAACTCTATCCCTAGTCCTGTGAAAATCATTTTTGTTTTGTTTTTGGAGCCAGGTTTTGTTATGTAGCCCTGGCTGGTCTCGAACTCATGACGATGCTTCTGCCTCAGCCTCCTGAGTGCTAGGTTTACAGGTATGTGCTGTTATATCACACCAAGCTGGAGAGTCTTTTCTTTTTTTCATTCTCTTGTGTATGTGTGTATGTATGTTGCATGTGTTTGTGATGCACTTGTGTGGAAGTGTGTATTCACATGGATGGATGGATGGATGTTCCCGTGAAAGTTGGAGGTTGGTGAGAATCATCCTTGATTGTGGTTTCTAGGGCATCCAAACTCAATCCTTAACTTTGTATGACAAGCTGTTTAAACACAGAGCCATCTCCCTAGCCCCTTGAAGATCTTTTTCATTGATTGAATAGAATTGTTCTCTTCGTAGAACCAGTCATGGTACCGGAATCCAGCACTTGGGAGGTAGAGGGCATTCTTGGCCACATAGTGAGTTCAAGATCAGTCTGGGCTAAGGGAGAGGCTGTCATCTAAAGGATCTCATACCCCTACCACAGAGATGGTTGCTTATCCATGCTTCTCTATTCATGACAGTGATGAACTGGAACCAGCCTGGATATCAATAATATCTATAAGATATTATCTATAAGATATTTTTCTTGATAAACAAGAAAAATGTGGTAGATAACTATAAATAAAATATGAAATCATGAAACTTGCAGGAAAATATGTGGATCTAGAAAGCATCATATTAAGTGAGGAAACCAAACTCAGCAACACAGAACCTGTGTGTTTTTGTCATACACGTGTCCTGGCTGTGATGTGTGTGTGTATACCTATATATGAGGGTAGAAATGGGGGAAGCCTAAAAAACTAGAAAGGAGACCTAGAGGATAAAGATACTTGCCA
Source organism: Microtus ochrogaster (assembly GCF_000317375.1). Lineage (NCBI taxonomy): Eukaryota > Metazoa > Chordata > Mammalia > Rodentia > Cricetidae > Microtus > Microtus ochrogaster. Next base: position 24,600,167 of record NC_022028.1, on the reverse strand, counting down.
AAGCATGTGATGGGGTGGGGAACAGATGGGAAGAGAACAAAAGGACCCATGGCATGAATAGAGAGAAGGGGCTGAGGGAGGTTACAAGTGGGGAGAGGGACAAAGGAGGAGCCAAAGATGAGAGAGAAGAATCTACTAAAACACACTTAGTTCAAAATACCCAAATGAGACAGCTGGGCATGGTGATCCATGCCCTTAGTCCTAGCACTTGGGAGGCTGAAATAGGAGGATAGCTGTGAGTTTAAGGCCAGTCTGGCCTACCTAGTGAGTTTCAGACCAGCCAGGGCTACACTGTGATACCTTGTCTCAAAACAAACAAAGGCAGACAATATCTAATACCCTAGAGGTTAAATTTAAAAATTAAAAAACAAAAATAAACCAAAATTTGCTATCATTCTGCTTAAGAGGCATAAGATTGAAGTTGAACACCAGGCCAAGGGGTTGCGGCTCTGTGGAGGAGTGCTTGACTGTCAGGCCCAAAAACCTGGCTTCAGTCCCCAGCACCGCCACCAATTTAACTCTCCAAAGACACAGAAGGCAGATTGTATCTGCTGTAGATCAGGAGCCCACTAGAGACCATTTCACGGCTCTGTTTTTCCGGCTATGCGTGGATGAGTGGGTTCTCCTCATTTTATAAAGAAATGAAACCAGCTGGTTTTAAAATGGGGAAATCATTTGGCAGAGTACACGGCTCTCCTGCTCACCTCACTGTGGTTTTCTCTGACATGTGTACAGATTCAGCTGTGTACAATTTCTGAGACAGGGTCTCACTGTGGAGCCCAGGCTGGCCCCTGCCTCAACCTCCCAAGTGCCTGGATTGCAGATTTCACTACACTTCAGCTTTTTGTGTGTGTGTGTGTAGGGGGAGGGTAAGTATGGGGATGCAAAGAGCTACACACACACACACACACACACACACACACACACACACACACACACACCTCTCCCTGGTCTCCCTCCTTTGGCTTTCTTCTGGTGCCTATTCTCACAGTGGAGCTGTGCAGCTAGGACGGGATGCCAGCTGTATTTCTGCAGGATGCCTGTAACCTGCTAATGTTTCTAATGTGAGTCCGGAGTCAGGAAAAGGCAAGCAGAGGGCAGATGAGCTCCTCTACAGTACAGAGACATCAAGGCACTGTCCCTGCAAAAGGGATTGGCAGGGACTATCCCTCTCCCCGTACCTGATGAGGTCCTTTTTAGTGACAGGCTTGTCTGCAGACACAGAAGCCAAACTTACCTTAACATCCACATGCGGCCTATATGGGATGGGTGCTACATGATTTTAATCTTCATCCTTGAGAGAATGCCAGATAACCCACCCATAATTATGCATAAACACACTCCAGGCATAGTTCGGAGTGTGTATTTGCTTTCCATGCTTTCCATGGTAGTTCAGTGTAGATGTGTCATTATTATTCATGTCCTATCACCTTTTTTTCCTGGATGCTGACCTCCACCTACTCTCGGGAGAACGCCAGGGCCGTTCCTTTGGCCCTCATGATTGGGAATCACGTGCAGAGCGGCAGGTAGAGGTGAGACACACCACGACATGCCAGGGCTAGGACTCTGATAACCAGGCGGTGATGGCAACAGCTCTGTTTAGGAGATGCACATAGGACAAGCCTGTGGTAGGCCACCTCATTTCAGCTGTGTGGGGCTGCAGTGAGAGACTCTCGTGTGTCTGGGTGAAGACGCCGGAGCTGTCTGAGGTTAAAGGGCCCGCCTGTGGTTACACCCTAGAGGTGCTCAGATCCACATCTGCCCTCTCTGAAGGACATGCTGATAATAGTTGTTAGAAATGAGTTTTGGGTCCCAAAGGAAGAGACCACCGTTTCAATTGAAGTGTCTGACAAGGCCAGTTTTGTTCTTGGTCACGATCGTGTATTCAGAAGGTGAACACACTGAGGAGACAAGAATTGCATTGGGTTTTCATTCTAACTCAGGTGGTAGCTGAGCCTTTGCCCTATTGGCCGGGGTCCGAGGTCACAGTCTTAATCTAAATGGCTAGTCTGAAAAGAAGGGTGCCTGGGAGGTGAAGGAAGGGAAAAGGGTCACAACTCCAGGTGTCAAATTCCTGGAACACAGCGGCAGACCTTTGTATAAACAAACTGTGAGGTGGGGATCAAAACATTTGCATGAAAGTCTTTCAAGGTGTGTGTGTGTGTGTAAAAACATCCGAATTCACGGTCCTAAACACAAGTTTTCTAGTATTTGACAGGGAAAAACTTCTATTTTTCTTACTCATTTCTCCTCTTTTCTGAGTGCTTCTCATCTCATCTGGAGCATTCCTGTGCTTTGTTCCCAAGACCTTTCTCAGACCGCTAGTCAGTGCAGAGGAGGTGGCTGCTGTGAGCCGCCACTAGGAGTGGGTGACCTTGGGATGGGTGGCAGAGGCGTCCTAGGCCTGTTTGTTTCTTTCCCTCCTGGGCTTGGCCAAGCGTCTCCTCTGAAGAGATTAGCGTATTTTCTTGGGATTCAGTGAGGTGTTTAGTGGGGTGTCTCTATTGCGGGTGGAAAAGGGAATGTACCTTTGACGGTTTTTTCTTAGTTCCTCCATTACATTTTCTCTTTCATTTGTGTATTATTTTTGTATATGTTCCTGTGTGAGTGTTCATGTGTGTGCTGATGCACGTGCGTGTTCTTATTATATGCATATGTGTATGTGGAGGTCAGAGGTCCAACTTAAGTTTAATTCCTCAGGAACTGTCAAATTTGTTTTTTTTCCCCCTTCCATTTATTTTTAAAAACATTATGTGTATGTGTGTGGGTCTCTGTGTATATATGTGCGTGTAAATGCCAGTGCCCAAGGAACTGGAGTTAAAGGAGGTTGTGAGCCACCTGGTATGGGTGTGGAGCTTGAATTTGGGGTCCTTTGCAAGAGCTTCAAGGGCTGTTCACCAGTGAGCCATCTTTTTCTGGCCCCTCAACCTTATTTATTGAGACAGCATGACCCATTGGGACCTGGGACTCTGGAATTGAGCTAGGCTTTTTGGAGGGGGTAGGGGTGTGTAAAGTTTGTGTTGATTGCTCCGAGACCACCAAGAGATTACAAGAGTTTGGAGAGCTGAGTTCACAGTCAGCTGGCTGGGGTGGAGTGGTCCAAAGAGTTTCCACTGGCTACCTCAGAGGGAGACCGAAGGACACACAGGGGAGAGAGAGGAGGAGCCAAAGGGCTGCAGGGCCCTATTGATCTGGGAAGTGGGGAGGGGCAGGATCGTGTCTTGATCGCTCAGTGGATCTCTCAGGTTTATTCCCATATATTTATCCCCCAGTTTTGTTTTTTAATGAAACGATAAAAAGAATCACAGTAAGGCTTACTAATCAGTGCCCAGGTATCCACCTGTGTCTGCCTTCCAGCACTAGGATTATGCATGCGCACCACCAAGCCCTGGTTTTCACTGGGTTGTGCCAGTCAAGCCTGTGTCTTCATGCTTGCAAGGCACATGCTTTACTATCTCCCAGCCCTATCCTTCCCCGTTGAAGCCATTCAGCTACACAGCCCTATCCTTCCCCATTCAAACCATCAACTACACATTGCATTGCTCTGAGTAAGAGTTATCTGTGTACTGTTTTCTACAAAATACCTTCTCAAACATTTACAAAGTTATTTTGCTTGCATATATATACATGTACGTGTGGGTGTCCACAGGTGCATATGGAGGCTGGACACTGACGTCAGGTGTCTCCCTTCACTGCTCTTTAGCTTTTTAAAAAGTCAATCCTGATTTTTAAAGGTTATTTATTTACTTATCTTTCCAGCCCCCTTATTTTTTTGAGATGGGGGTCTCTTGCTGAACTTAGAGCTTGCTGAGTTGGCTAGACTGACTGGCTAGCATGTCCCAAGGCCCTTGCCGTACCATATGTGCCATTGGCTTTTCTTGCTGGTTCTGGGGGATCAAACTCAGTACTCATGCTTACACAGCAAACAGTTGACTGACTGAGTCCTCTCCCTAATGCCACAAGCCTTCAGTGTAGTTTGAGAGTTTCTCTGTGTAACAGTCCTGGCTGTCCTGGAACTCACCTGGTAGACCAGGTTGGCCTTGAACTCACACAGATCCATCTGCCTCTGCCTTTCTAGTACTGGGATTAAAGGCGTGGACCACCACTACCCAGCACAAGCCCTCACTTGTAAAGGGATTTTGGCGTATGCATGTATATTTGTAAGCACTGTAACATTTTCCAAAACTCTCTTCTTACTCTGACATATCATATATCACATAATAATCCCAAGCACGTGACTATTTATAAATATTGCTGATTCCAATTTTATATTTCATTCTTCTTGGTCTAACACTCTGGAATATGACTTGTACATGACCTTTGATATATACGGACAAGGCTTTCCAATTCCGAGGTACATAATGTATTTTTACTCCCCTTCCGCCAACTGACCTTGGATTCTCCTCCCAGGGAGCCTCTCTTCTGGGATTCTGGAGTTGATGATGTGCATCAGGGTAGGTTTTAAGCAAGGGCTGCGGTGAGTCTCAGGTTTCCTGTAGGTGGAGCTGAGGCTGATTTCCCCCTGCAACTGGGTTGGGAAATTTGGATCTGAGGGTCAGTCCAAACGTTTCCAGAACGCGTCTGTTGACAAACATCTCCCCAATCGGTGTCCTCATCTTCACAACAGAGCTCGCTGAGATGAAATGCCTAACCTTTGTCCCAGTTTGGTAACCTGCGCAATTACATTTAGCATCAGAAGAACCTTGTCTGTCCTGTGGTCACACAGAGAAGGGCTTCTTTGAATTACACCACGTCTGTACCTTGAGACGCGAATTTAATACTTCATGCTTCTTTCCTTCATTCTCCCTTTCTTTCTCTCTTTCTCTCTTCAGGGAAGTCGCAAACAGCCATCTCATTGTACAAGCTTTGTAATTATCACTGTTGCCATAGCAACCACATTTCACAGCAGCAAGAGCCCCCAAGCCTTGTTCTTTACCAGCCCCTCACACCACCACTAGGGATACGTTGAGTAACCCTGCTGGCAGAGAGCCACATGGGTTTCTAGTATACTGCTGTCCCCTGTGCACAGTGAGAGGAACAGCTCAGTCAGGACTCCTTGTCAATAAACTGTTTCCTGAGGTCATTCTTCATATCAGCCAGGGTCCTGTCCAGAACCGGAATCCATCTCAGAGTGGTTGGAAGCCACGCAATGCTGCACAGATGTAGGCAGGCTCAGGGAAGCCACTGTCGTCTTTTTGCTAGAATAGGGATAACAGAGTACCAGAAACCAGACTTTAAATAGAGATTTATTATCTCTTAGTTCTGTGGGTTGGAAACCCAGAATCCAGTGTCACTGGGGTTGGTTCCTGCTGAGGATGGTCAGGCTTTCTCCGAAATCCTGGACTTTACTGTGACAGCATTACTCTAAACAGTTCTGTGTGTCTGAACAAACTTCCCCCTTTTATAAGCCCCACACCCTCGGGACTAAGACCCACCTTAATAACCCCGCCTCAACTAATGATATCTGCCCTGATGCTAAGTGAAGACACAGTCTGAGCTGCTGGAGGGGTAAGAGCTACAGCCCAGGAATTTTGAGGGATACATGATGATAACCCTATGGTGATTGACATCCAGATGTGAGTGGCAGAAGATTCTGTGGGTACCTGTGCTATGTATTCTCCACCAGGCCCTGCGGCTCCCCTTTCCTTGTTCTGTTTTGGAAGACTGAGCTCCATAGACTGTATCATGAGTGTTCCTGGCTTCTATTGGATTCTATCTGATATAGATGGTGAGAGGCCTTAGAGATGGGAAGAGAGGTAAGTCAGAGTGGCTTCTCTGTGGATCTCTCAGTGTTGTTTTGGAAGATTAAAAAATATTTTATATTGTGTGTTAATGTATGTGTCTGTGTGTGGGTTTGTTCGTGTGAGTGCTGTGCCTGCAGAGGCTAGAAAAGGGTGTTGGCTGCCTGTGGGTGTTTATATGAGTGCAGTACCTGCAGAGGCCAGAAGAGGGTGTTGGACCTCTGGAGCTGTCTGAGTGCTGGGACCCAAACTTCAAGAACAATAGTCTTGCTAACCACTGAACCATCTTTCCAGTCCCTGCTTCTCTTACTTTTATTTAACATTTGACAGGGAAGCCTTTAATGATTACAACATGAGTGACTATAGCTGCATCGGGTGATTTTATATTCTAGAAGAACAGCTAGCTAATGTTCATTGGGTGTGTGCATCATGTCTTGTTTGGTTTTGCTGCTATAACAGAATACGTCAGCTGGAATAATTTATAAAGAACAGAGGTTTATTTGTGCCACAGTTCTGGAGGCTGGGGCATCAGAAGTGTTAGGCTTGCCTTTGTGGCAAACCTGTATATAATTTTTAAGTTCCCATCTAACAAAAGTTGCTTTCTAGAACTTTCTCAACCTGGTGCCCAAGGACTTGAACATTGAATTTGCTTTACCGTCTGTGACTCTTTAGGGCAGATGTTATTATGTAACAGTTTCTGCCAGGGTTAAAAAGTCCATCCTGCAGGGAAGCTCCTTAAGCAGGAAAGTAAACAAATCGCTTCAGGAAGTCCCTGAAACTGACCAAAGTCTCTAAGCCCCTCCCTGAAGAGCTAGACCACAAAGAAGCCTCTAAGACCAGACCAGACCAGACCAGACCAGACCAGGCGCCTTGAAGAAGCAGAAGCCAGCCAAGCTACCTGGAAGAGTTTAGACCCACTGAGGCTCCTGGATAGGACACTCTCCAACCTGTTGAGCTCCTGCAGGCTGTGCAGTGTGCTCCAGGTTTCCAGCTTTGTGAGCTGTCACCCATGCTGGGGTAGGCTTTGCTGATGCAGCTGATTTTGAGTCATTTCTGGCCCTGTAAGTAACCCCTGTAAGTAATAAAACTCATTGGTTCACCAAGACGGACTTTGGTGGCATGTGTGCTTGGGTCTGTCATGGGCTCCCTAGCTGGGGTGGACACGTGCGTTGCATTTCCCCAGGAAAAGTTTTGACACATAACAGCAGGCTAAATAGCCAGCTCGCCTCCATGATTCCGTCCTGCTGTGCATCTGAGAGCAGGGGGTGCCGGTTAATATTTCTCCCAGGGATGTTTACTTGCCACCCATCCCTGACTCTTTTGACTCTGGCATGGCTCCATGCCTGTGATTATGGCTTGCAGACTTTCTATTTTATTCAGAAGATGGTTGTCTGTGGCTGGCCACAGTACCGGCTTCTTTTTTTCCTTTCTCTCTCCTTCTCTTTCATCTTTCTCTCTGTATTAATTTTTTGGTTGGTCTGAAGAGAAATGGGTTTCATGGTGACATTTTCATACAATATAGCTCTAAGCCTTGCTTATTCACTCCTCCCACTGCCCGCCCCCAAGCTTTACTTTCTCCAAGGCTCCTGTCTGCTGGATCTGATCAGAGTTTCTGATACTCCCCCAGACAGGTTCCTCGGCTTCTCCTTTTCAGTCCTGTCCTAGTTAACAACCACATTTTGTCCCTTTGTCAAAACCCAGGGACTAAGAGAACCTTTCCCCTCTTTTTAGCTAGGATATTAGCTCTAACCACCTCCCTGAGGAGCACTTGGATCCCTCCTCCTCCGCCCTTTCAAGGACAGCTACCATGGACTAATTTCTACAGGAAGAAATATTTATTTAAAAACCTGTGTTCAGGACGGGCTCCAAAGCTACTGAGAAACCCTGTCTCGAAAAATGAAAACAAACAAAAGCAAAACTCAGACCCTGTGTCTACACGCCCGGAGGCTTATCGCTACTATTACCTGTTCCGCATGTTCTAGTGTTTGACATTTTCTCAGAATAGACGCAAGGGCTTTATTTTTGTGTCAAAGACCCCCAGGGCACATAGCAGTGCCTCCTATCTTCATCTTCTGTGCCTCTGGAGGAACATTGCCAGTATTCAGTATGGTCTGTTGCTGTCTCCAGTTATGCCTCTCTGCTCCTTCCATAATTCAGTTGGAGATTTACAAAAGCAAGGAAAAAAATGTGCTGTAAGGGAAATAACAAATGGGGGCTGTCAAGGTGACTTCTGCTGTCAAGCCTGACAACCTGACTTTCATCCCCAGGGCCCACAGAGTGGAAGCCAAGAATTGTCTCCCGAAAAGTTGTCTTCTGACTTCCACATGCCAAAACCTCGCTCTCTCGAACCACCCTCCAAATAAATGAAATGTAATAAAGAAGAAATGGTAAATGCTTGAATTAACGGAAAGCATTTCTCTGATCCTATCCTCATGTACTGTATACGGGTACTAAAATATGTAGGACCGATTTAAAAAATAAAGAACGCAATAGTTAAAGAATCCAAATATAATGGTTTCCTAATTTCAGTGTTAGCTTTGGTTATTTGAAACTCAAACACACTCGAGTTTACCGGCGTGCATTGTACTCCCCAGGGTTAACTAAGACTCTGGTTTGGACAAGCTGCAGTTTGGATAACAAGATGCCTTTTTTTCCCCCTGGGGCCTTCCTTCACCTCTCAGAACCTGGAGCGAGGAGACTACTCGCGCTATCGCTCGCTTCCTCCCGGGAAGGAGGGGATTCAAGACAGGAGGGAGGGAACCTGGCTGTGGTAACAATTTCCTCCCGCCACTCCGGAACCCTGCCCGGGAGCTGCTGGGACTTAGGAAACCAGGGAGGCGCCACGGGAGCCACGGGGGCGGGTGGAGGGCGTGACTTCAGGGAGATGGGCGGGGCCGGGCTGGTGGGGAGGGGCGGGTCTTAGTCGGGGCGGGGCCACAGCTGGCTGCGCGGGGTGATCTCGGCGAGCTGTGGTCTGCGCGCTCTGGGACTCCGGCAGGCGCTCGCTCGGGCTGCGGTCCTCGCTCGCAGCCTCCGCCGTCTCCTTCCAAGCGGGCTCGGCCCGGTGCGGCCGGCGGCTGGGGCGATGTGAACCGGGGCCCTCGGGTGCGGCAGGTTCGCCGCGATGTGGCTCAAGCCCGAGGAGGTGCTGCTCAAGAACGCGCTGAAGCTCTGGGTGACCCAGAAGAGCAGCTGCTACTTCGTCTTGCAGCGGCGCCGCGGGCACGGCGAGGGGGGCGGCCGCCTCACGGGTAAGGGGCGCGCGCGGCGGCTCGGCCCGGGCTTCTGTCCCTGCTGCCCGATCGCGTCGCAGGTGGTGTTTCGATGGCAGCAGCCGAGGCCAGGACGGCCCAGCCTATGGCTTGTTTTCCTTTCTCCTTCGTTTCTCACGCGAGCTCTGGTCGTGCTTGGAGCTGAGGGACCCCGGGCCGGGAGAGCAGGTGCACCTAGATGTGACTTGGCTCGTGAGCGCTGGAGACCCGGCTTCTAGAGCTTGCCACAAGGCAGTGGGATCGGGGCGCCCTAGGGCCCCGCCAGGTGACAGAAGGGTGCGCCCAGGCAGGCCCGGACTTGACCATCTGGACGCAGCTGTGGCTCCAGGTGGTGTTGCAGCTGGGGACCTAAGGCCAGACCATAGCGAGGCTCCAGAGACTCCGGACTTTCTGGCGCAGGAGGAGAGGACTGTGTCTTCGCTCCGAAGGGAAACTGAGGCACTATAATTCTAAGCTTGTAATTGGAGTAGTGAAAGTTAAGCATGCTAGTTCTGTTTCTCCTTGCAGTTAAAAACTCAAGGCTTTGAAGTTGCCCCAAAACAAGGCATTTTCCTTTCCTAAAAGTTATAACTAAAAGCTTTTAGAAAATGGGACTAGTTTTCATTAGCTAGAGCGCCCGTTCAATCAGTGAAGGAGAATTGCGGTATTGTTATCTAGGGGATGGAAATGAGTCCTTTGAATAGCAGGGATCTTAGATGATGGTCCATCCTTTCAAAACCTTCTGCGGAAGGGAGCTGAGGAAGTCAAAGGAGCAGAATTGTGTGCTCGGATTAATTGTTGGTGACTGTCTGCCCTTGGGCCAGTCTGGGAAAGACTCTTTGGAGTAGAGTATGATTAGCGAAATTGAGGAATATGCCCCTAAAACCATAAAAAGGACAGTATATCCTAGCGTGTGGGTTTGAGGGTGAGGGAGGGGGGAACCATCATGACAACAGAGTCTTTCTTGAGACCTCAGCTATGGGTAGGGGATGGTAGGGTTCTGGTTGAAAGGGGTAGCGGACAGTGGGGGGGCCCTGGGTGTGGCAGTGAGGTGACCATTAGTCTGCTTGAGCAGCAGGGACAACTTCTGCAGCAGGTGGGCTGTGCGGTGGGAGGTAGGGGCCTTTGGTGAGCACCTGAGCAGCAAGGTGGGGTTTAGTGTTGGCCTGGGGAACAAGAACTTGGTATCATCCTGTGAAGTGCAGCAAAGGCCAAGAGACTGGATAGGACTGTGTGTCCACAGCACTAAGAACAGTGGCTCAATTTGTGGTGGGTTGAGTAGAGTATCTGGTATATAAGTGGTCTCCTGTTGCAGAGGGCGACCGTAGGGCAGGAGACTTGTGAACTTGGGAAACACGAGGATAGTGTGTTCCTCCAGACACGTTCTGTCCTGCCCAGCCACCCACTTAATCCACTGACCCTGTGGGATATTTGATGCATTGCCTTGGGGGAAATAAAACCAGTGGGGCAGGTAAGGACCCATAGCCTCGGGCTTATTCTCCATCTAGCAGGGTCCAGACCAGAGGCTACAGCTGCCCATCAGTGCTGGGCGGAGCTTCAGGGGGTTTATGATTCAGATGTACAGAGTCCGTTTGTCCATGACTTCAGATGTGGATTCCTTCCTGCTGAGGTCTTGTGTTGTAATACCTGTAGCTTTGGTCTTCCCTGGTGTTTCCCTTGTCTCCATCTTGTGCGTATGCAGAAACTTCCCTCTCTTCTTCTCTTTGAGACACAGTCTAAAATATGTGGCCCAGGCTGGCCTCACATTCACGTTTCTCTTGCCTCCGCTTCTGGGGGTCTGGGATTATAGCACATGCCTCCATGCCCAAGGGAGAAATTTCTTAAAGACAACACATAAATAAAAAAAAAATTAAAAAGAGAGAAAGCCCACCAAGAGAAGGTAGTTCATTTCTGAGACATGTAGAATCACGTTTTGATTGTGCCAGGAGGACATGCCCTTTGTAGACTGAATCTTAACCTTTGCACATTTATCAAGCAATCTAGACTTAGTGCATTGCCCTTGAGAGCTCGTCTTCACCCAGCCACATAGGAATGTGGTAGAGTCAGGACCGATGAGGCGCTGGGCAGCTCCGGTGTGGCAGCTGTTAGAAGGCAGAAATGCAGTTGGCATATTTTAGTAATAAGAGCTTATCTTTTACATTGTGTTTAAAGGAAATGATAGGGACTAAAATGATGAGTGCCATGACTAATTCTAGATCTTTTTTTGTTTGTTTGTTTTTGCAGAGAAATCAGTAGACCGGCACCATGAGATGACAACCAGAGGCAGAGGGAAGGAGGGAGGGAGGGAGGGAGGGAGGGAAGGAGGAAGGGAGGAAGGGAGAGAGGGTGTTGATGGGGAGAACTGGGAATGGCTTGAGATTTTGAAACCTCAAAGCCCACCCCCAGTGATGCATTTCTTCCAACAAGGCCACACCTCCTAATCCTTCCCAAACAGTTCTACCAACTGGGGACCAAGCATTTAAATATATGAGCTAATGGGACCCATTCTCATTCCAACCACCACATTCTCTTAAATTGTATATTTACGTTTTTTTCTAGTTGTTTTTCCTTTTTAAAAAAAAATACTTCTTTTTATTTTATTGCATTGATGTTTTACCTGCATGTATGCCTGTGTGAGGGTGTCAAATCCCCTGGAACTGGAGTTATAGTCAGTTATGAGCTGCCATGTGGGTGCTGGGAATTGAACCTAGGTCCTCTAGAAGGGCAGCCAGTGCTCTTAACCACTGAGCCATCTCTCTGGCCCACTAGGTGTTTTGCTTGATTCAGTTGCCTCTTTATAAGGGCAAATGTTTTTATCTTTGATGCTTGGTACATACTGTACGCTCAATAAACATTTGTAATGGGAATAAGTGGGTGAAAACACATGAGCCTCCTTTTTGGGGTTCATGTTGGGTGTGGGCATAGTGACCCAGGCTAAGCTGATCCTATGGGATCAGAGCATCCCCGACCTTCTCTAGACTTCTTGCTTTCCTGTCAGTCTGACAACTGTGGGAAGCTGCGATGGGTGGATGGATGTTGTCCTCCTCCTCGTCCTCGTCCTCGTCCTCGTCCTCGTCCTCGTCCTCGTCCTCGTCCTCGTCCTCCTCCTCCTCCTCCTCCTCCTCCTCCTCCTCTCCCATCTCCTTTATTTTTATAGCCCCTGCTTTGGAGACCTGGGGAGGATCATGGTACCGACTTCTCAGGTGGCCAGCAAGGGTGGGTAAGATGGAGCTGGCCTTGCCACCTTGGGACCCGTTTCTCTTAGAGGGGAGGGGCTGCTGAAATGCGAAAGCCTGGGCTCTGGGAAGTCTGGGTGGCCATCACGTCAGGCTAGAACATGATGAGTTCAGTGTCGTGAGACGTTTTCTGCGCCCCACTGACAGAAGTGGTTTTGCCACCCTGGGAAGGACCTAGACTGAGGCGATGTTCACTTGGATACAGTCTCCAGCCCATGGGAATATTGCGTAGGGAAGTTCAGTCCACCCTGGGAGAACAAAGAAAGAGCCAGCAAGTGAGCACGTGGGAGGTGGTGGACAGAGAGAGCATACACTGCTCTGCCCCCTCCCCCAGGTCTCTCTGAAACCCTTTAAGCAGTAGGGTTAAATGTAACCCTAAAGCTCAGGCCTCCTAGACTAGATGGGCCCCTCTGAAGGATTTCGTTTTAGTGTTTGGTTCTGTACGTTTCTCTATAATCTTATATACTTGTTTTCTTGTAGAGCCTTGCTAGTGTAAACTTACAACTTGAACAAGTTATTGATGCTCTCTGCTTTGTAGAGTGCTTGGCCGTAGCCCCTGTTCACATTGCTGCATTTGTAATGACCTAAGGTGGATCAGGGAAGCGGGTAATGGATAGTGGAACATAGTGGCTAATGTTGGCTTTGGAGCCAGGGTTAAGTGTGCTGGGTACCAGTGTGGGGTGGGAGGCCTGAGCTTTGTTGATCCGGTCCTTCGAGCCAGAGTTGTAACTCAGAGTTGAAGTGGAGCAAAGGTAAAGTTAGGAGTGGTTCCACGTTAGCAGCTCTGGGCTGCCTATCTGCCAGCAGGAAAGGGTTAGAATTCAGTGGGATAATTCATTACACTGCCTGGCCCTCAGCACCTAGAAGGTTGGAAAAGAAGGAAAAGTAGCATTAAAAGAGACTCTAGTGTTGTGATGGCTTCTGAGAGTAAATGTGCAGAAAAGTTTGTACTGTTGTGTGAGTTGCAGGGCTTGACCTGCAAGTCACTCTGTAGCCCAAGCTGGCCTAGATCTCAGCCGACTTCCTACTTCAGCCTCCTAAGGTCTAGGGTAACCAGGGTGAGCCACCACGGCTGGCTTCCTAAATGCAATTTAAAAATTGACACATTCAAAGCATTGCCGGGCAAAGGATTGCCCATTGCCAATGGAAAGGAATTTCACAGCCTGTGGTGGTTCATACATGCAATCCCCATACCAGAGAGAGTGAGACGGGAGCATTGTTATGAGTTTGAAAATAGCCCAGGCTAAGAAGTGAGTTGTATCCAATATGGGCAAGAGTTAGACCTTGCCTCAAAACAAAACAAAAAACAAACAAACAGTGAGTTCTA
>NC_022028.1:24564945-24586512 GCF_000317375.1 Microtus ochrogaster | reverse complement strand
AAACAAACAAACAAACAATAATAATAAAAGGGAAAGATATTTTCCCAGGATTTGATATATGGGGCTTCTTAGATCACATACAAAGAACTTCACCCCATATCCTTTTGTGGAGTGTGTGGGGCATGAGTGAAGCCAAGCACGTCTTTGCTTTTTTTTGACTAGTGTCATGGCTAGTTTTTAATTCTCAACTTGACACAGCTTAGAAGTATCTGAAAGAGAGTCTTTTTTTAATGTTCATTTTTTTAATTTATTATTTTGTGTATAAGAATGTCTGTCTGTGTACCACATGTATGCCTGTTACCCGAAGAGGTGGTAAGCCTCCATGTGGGTGCTGGAAATCGAACCTGAGTCCTTTGCAAGAACAAGTGCTCTTAACCACTGAGCCAGCTCTTCAGCCTCTGGAAGAGGATCTTAATGAGGGGTTGCCTAGATCAGGCCCATGGGCATGTATGTGAGGAGTTGCCTAGATCAGTTCCATGGGCATGTATGTGAGGGGTTGCCTTGATCAGGCCCATGGGCATGCATGTGAGGGGTTGCCTAGATCAGGCCCATGGGCATGTATGTGAGGAGTTGCCTAGATCAGGCCCATGGGCATGCTTGTGAGGGGGTTTTATACTAGCTTGAGGTTGGAAAAACCACCCTGAATTTGGGTGGCACTGTTTTGAGGGCTGGACCCTTCATGGTAGAAGTGTGTAAAAAAGCAAACTAAGAATACGCATGCCTGCATCTATTTTTTTCTCTGCTCCTGCTTGTGGATGAGCTGTGACCAAGTGCTGCAGGGTCATACCCGGATGTCCTTGCATTGCTGGATCCTCCTCTAGGTTGTTTCCATCAGGCTATTTTATCACAGCACAGACTTGAAACTAGGATGGCAGGTTATGTCTGGTGCTGCTTGGGGACCCACTCAGGGGACTGGGTTTGTTGGTGGTTTTGTTTCCAAGGAAAATCCCTGGCTGAGCAGGGCAGCCTGCTGCTCTGTGTAGTGCCTCCATGTTGCTTCTGGAGTCTTACTGCTTTGGTCTTGTTTCCCCAAAATACCATTAAGAGAGAAGCCATAAATAAAGGGAGTAGTTTGCATTGGTGCATAGATCTGAGAAATGACAGGACTGAAATAATGGACACAATCCCAAGGGCTATTAAACCATTAGCAGAAAACTTGGTGGTTTCCAAGACTTGCCCTTACGGAGGCACAGTAAGAGGAAGTGCTACAGCAAGATGATCAAAGCCGTTCTGAGTGGCACTCCCAGAACATGGAAGGAGAAAGTCTCTGAGTGGTGGGCAGTGAGCCTCCAGCTCCTGGAAACCCCTGAGGAAGAGTGACTGAACTGGGTGGCCGTAGCTTTAAGAAAGCAAATTCATAGCAGGGAAGGAGGGGCAAGAATTTTATGTTCTTGACCTGGTGTTCTGCTGGCACTGAGGAAGGGAGGAACTTAGGGAAAGAAAAGTAGCCAATGCCGTAGATAACACTGCAAGGCAGCTTTTAGCCGTTTGTATACACTGTTCCTCAACTGTATTGAAAAGTAGCCAGTGTAGGCTTTCATTGTTCGGAATTGTGGGTGTTTCCCCTTTTCTAAGTCCTGGGACTTCTACACCTCTTCTCTTACCCTTAGACCCAGACGGTCATGTCTGCCTGGATCTTTACCGCTGGCTGTCCCTACTGGATCCTTCTGCCACATGTCCCTCCACCCCTCCTGCTTCATGTTTTCGCTTGTCATCCTGAATTCCATTTCCTGGAAGTGCAGGACCCACCCCTCCCCCCTTTAGTCTTGACCATCTTCTGCTTTCCACCTGTGTCACAGCTGAGCTCCTGGTGGCTTTATCTGTCCACAGTCAGCTAGCGCAGGAGCTGTAGCAGGGGAGGGGGTGGGGTAAAGTCCTTGTTCCTCTGCTGTACTCTCCAGCTGGAGTGGTTCCTGCCGTTGGAACATGCTTGGTAAATATTTGTTGAGTGAATGGGCATCCAGGCAGGTCTGAGATAGGAGCCTGTGAGTTTAACTCTGGAAATGGAAATTCTGCATGTTCGGAACATAGGAATGAGCAATAGAACATTGCTTCTCACTTCTAAGGCCAGCGTGGTGTGCAGTTGAGTGAGTGTTGGCGGGGCTAGCTGTTAGAACTACCCACAGTCTGGTCTACAGAGCTAGTTCCAGGACAGGCTCCAAAGCCACAGAGAAACCCTGTCTTGAAAAACCAAAAAAGAAAAAAAAAAAAACAAAAAAACTACCCATAGGTGACCTTACAGAAGCGATTCCACTCTGAGCCAGACAGAGCTCCCAGCCTGGTAGCAGCCTCTCTGCTCTGTGAACGCCAGCCATTTGTCTTCTTGAATGCTTGTGGATTTTTATCTTTTTTTCTTCTTCCAGAGATCTGCTTTTCACAGAGAAACAAGAAAAACTCACAAAACAAACATCCCTACTGTGCTCTCCTTAAGAACGATGCATGTCATGCAGCATCCTGAGTATGAAACCTGTGTGAAATCCTGTGTACGACATAAACGTAAAGAATAAGCCATAGGACCAACCCTGTGCACACATCGCTGGTTAGCAGAAGGCTTCCTTGCTTCCCTCCCCGTCCCCTGTGGTAACCGCTGCCCTGATTTCTGTGCCATCACCTTGCTTTCCTTCTTTCAGTGGCTTATGTCTATCCCTACTCCATTTATTGCTTAGTTATGTATAATCTTGTGACTGCGTAATGAAGAACCATGCTTTATTCAACACATATATTTTTCAGCAGCTTGGTTACCCATTTCCCTCAATAAAATGCCTCCTGACATTGAACCACGGCGCGTGTAGTTAGAGTCCACTCATTTTCACCCACGTGTGTTAGCTTGTGGCCTGACTGCTGCTGTTTGTTTATTCTCCTGCTGGTGGCTATTTGGCTTCTAGTTGTCATTGTTACTATTGCATATAGTGTTGCTGTGAATGTTCATGTTTGTGAAGATTTTTTGTTCTATGTGTATGAGTGTTTTGCTTGAATGTATGTATGTGGACCACATGTGTGCAGTATCCTCATGGAGGTCAGAAGGTGGCATTAGATCCCCTGGATATTTCTGAGCATCAATGTAGGTGCTGGGAACAGAACCCAGGTCCTCTGTAAGAGCAACAAGTGCTCTTAACCACTGAACCAGCTCTCCAGCCCCCTGAACATTTTTTGTATAGTGTTCACACATATAAAATTTCCTGTAGAGAATATATCATCTGTGAGAGACTTCGGTGGTGCATATCGGTCAAGGTGAGATTTTTTTTTTTTGGATTTTTCGAGACAGGGTTTCTCCATAGCTTTTGGTTCCTGTCCTGGAACTAGCTCTTGTAGACCAGGCTGGCCTCGAACTCACAGAGATCTGCCTGCCTCCCGAGTGCTGGGATTAAAGGCGTGCGCCACCACCACCCAGCGAGATTTTTTTTTATGCTGCAGTAGTTCACCCACCAGCAGAATTTATTTATTTTTTCTCTTTTGGAGTTGGACCCGGCCTTGGATGACATGCCAGGCATGTGCTCTACCAACTGAGCCACACGTCTGTTTCAGGGAATTTCTTTTTCTTCATGCTGCCCATCCTGTGTGAGTCAGCAGTGGCCTCCTCTTTACTGAAGTCATTCAAGAGTGGCTGAAGGCTCTATCCAGAGCGTCTCCGTGATCACTGAGCAGGCTCCGTCCAGAGTGTCTCCGTGATCACTGAGCAGGGGAAAGCACCTGGTAAATGTCATATTGGCCGGTAAAGGTTCTTCCAAAGTGGAACATGTTTCTTCTCCTCTGCAGTCAGTAATATTCCTGTGATTGTAATAATTTCAAGATTGATGTACTAAATTATCGTCTAGGTGAGATGTGAGTGGTAGGGGCATGGTGGCCCGTGAAAGGGGGATGACTCCTCCACTGCTAAGAGCTGGTAGCTAGTGCCTACTCTAAGAATTCAAGAGGCTGGATGAGGTGATACAGGTCCACGATCCCAGGACCAGGGAGACAGAGACAGGAGGATTGGGAGTTCAAGGCCAGCCTGGGCTCCTTGGTGAGACTCTGCCTGAGAAACAAAAACCACCCAAACTGCCATGGTCATGGTGTGGTAGAGTCGTGTGTACAAGGGTCTGACCCCTAACACTGAAAATCAGAAAAAAGAAAATTCAGATAGTCTCATAGGCTTGAAGAAATGAAGGAGAATACACTCGGAGAACTGGAAGAAGTTGCTCTCAGGAGCAGGGGACAGGAGGTCAGGCTGGGATCAGGGGACTGTGTGTTGTCCACATGAGCCTTTGCCAGGGCTATGTGTTTCTTTGCACACACCGGTGGCTTTGATTAAACAGAGCAGAAGCTGAAGTTTGGAAGAGCTTGGTAGTGTTTCTGCTGGCGTCCCCGTGTGGGTACTGGGGGCCAGGAAGATGATGGGACAGTTTCCTGTCCTAGCCTCGGGAGACCTCGTGGCCAGTTCCGTGTCCCCTCGGTGGGCTGTGTTTATTCTCCCGATGTCTAAAATGTATGGGGTGTGTTTCATGTAGTCTTGTACCTGTGTTCAGAAGTGAGCTAACCTGCTCAGGTGTTTTCAATTAAACTTAAAAGCTCTAGATTTTTTTCTCTTTAGAGAGGAAAGCAGTTTAGACTTAGGCTCTTTGTGCTGCCTCCAGTCTAGAGAGGTGACCGTCACATGACACGCTCCCTCTAAGGTCTCAGGTTCTTAACCTGTAAAACAGTAGTAACGATCACTATCACACCACCTAAACAATTTTTGTATTGCAGAAGATTTCTTGCCACACCATTTTGTTCTCCATATATGCTGACAAAGTCAATTTAGTTACTTAGAATCAGAGAAGAAGAAATCCCCAGGAGGCTTCTCTTCCCCACAGCATGCAGCCCTGTGCTCATAAAGCTTTACAGTCTGACGGAGGAGGAGATAGGGACGTGGTGGTAGTGCGACATTAAGTCACAATATCATCCTACAAAGGGTGGTGAATGCAGGGAATGCAAGAGGCAGCATCAGATAAATGGATGCGAGCACCACGAAGCATGTCTCAGGACATGCGATCTCAGCTAAGACCTGCAAGGTTTGTGAGATGGTGTTAACTGGGTCAAAGGTGGAAGAAAGTACCATAGGAGAATCAGAAACAGTGTGTGCAAAGGCCCTGAGGCCACTGAGAGTCTGTTAGAATTGTCATTCCCAGAGCTGTTCAGTAAGCCCTGTAGTAGAGGAAACAGTAGGAACCGAGGGGGTGGCCAGAGGCACAGGAGAAAACCAGCAAGCATCTTTTCCCTGAAGCTGAAGTCTGTGCAGGAAGGAAGGAGGAAGAAGTCTGGCAAGACATTGGGAACCTCCGTCTGTCCGTGCAGTGTGGGTGAAGAAGTTCCTGAAGACCAGTGGTCGTTGAGCGAAATGGGAGGGCACATGAGGCAGATCGTGAGTGCATTACACTTATTATTCTTTTCTGTTTTTTATTCACTGGAACTTGAGATATGACTCACAGGTTAAGAGACTCACTGGCTGCTCTTCCAGAAGTCCTGAGTTCAATTCCCAGCAGCCACATGGTGGCTCACACCTATCTATAACGGGATCTGGCGCCCTCTTCTGACTAACATGCAAACAGTATGCTGTATACATAGTAACAAATAAATATTTTTTAAAAAGTTTATTATTTGCCAATACACAGCATCTGTGGAATGCTCGGTCTCCAGGTGGGCGAGCCAGGGGAAGAGATGGCAGGCCTTATATGGGTCAGGGTAGGATTTGCGTAACCAGGAGGCAGGTGAGGCATCCCCAGGAGGGGCTTAGGTGTCATTTCCCAAGGAAGTTTTGCTTTTGAAACCATGCCAACTACTCTGCACAGAGAAGAGATAATTGCTTCAGTGACCCAGTGAGCAACTTCCTGTACGTAATGAACACATTCGTGTCTCTCCCTGGCTGGAGCTCCTAACACGCTATAATTTTTGAGTGACAGGGTGTTAGAAGCATCTTTTGTTCCAATAATTGGCCTGTCACTTGGGTTCCTGCCTCAGAGATCTTAATCCTTGGGAATTTCCTGGTGATAGGAGCATCCTTTGTACTAGTGAGGCAACCTTTGGGCTCCTGGACTAACCACGATCAGAAGTTTAGAGTTCCCAGCCCCAGCCCTGTGCTCTTGGGAAGAGAAAGGGCTTAGATCAAATCAACAATCTATCCTATATGATGAAACTTAGATAAAAGTACCTAAACTACAGGGTTCCAGGAGTCCAATCTGGAAAGACCATGTTGCTAGGGAGAGTGGCGTACCTCAACCTCACAGAGACTGTAGCTTGTAGGCTTGGGTGTAGCCAGCTTTCTTGGCTTGCCCGCCCCCAAATCAGGACATGGACACACTATTAATTATAAGTGCTCGGCCTTAGATTAGGCTTGTTTTTTTCTCTTTAACTTAAACTAACCCATTTCTGTTCATCTGTGTGCCGCCCCAAAGCTTGTTTACCTCATCTACGTACTGCCCATTCTGTTTCCCTGGTTCGTCTGTCTGTCTAGCCCATGACTGGCTGGGCCCTTTGCTGACTGGTTGGCTCCCCCTTTTCTCTCTGCCCACCAGCCCCACTTATCCCTCCTCTGCCTAGCTGTTGGCCATTCAGCTTTTTATTAGAACAATCAGGTGCCTTAGGCAGGCAAGGTGACAACATAAACACATGCTCCACATCTTTACATAGTTAAATAATTACTCTGCAGTACAAACAAATGTAACACATGTTTACTTAGTTAAACAAATACTCTTTTTTTGAAACTCCTTTCTTTTTTTATGGAAAAACATCATTTTCATACAATATACATTGATTATGATTTTTCTCTCCCCAGTTTCTTCCATGAAACGCTTTTCTAATTTAGGAGGGTGGGTTAGTGAGATGACTCGGTGGGTAAAGGTGCTTGCCAACAAGCTTGATGACCTAAGTGCGATTCCTGTAACCACATATGTACCAGGATTTTTCTTTTGGGCCACCAACCAGCTCCCAAATCATGACACGGAGACTTCTTTTTTTTTTAATTTTTTTAATTAATTAATTAATTTATTATGTATACAATATTCTGTCTGTGTCTATGCTCGAAGGCCAGAAGAGGGCACCAGACCCCATTACAGATGGTTGTGAGCCACCATGTGGTTGCTGGGAATTGAACTCAGGACCTTTGGAAGAGCAGGCAATGCTCTTAACCTCTGAGCCATCTCTCCAGCCCCGAGACTTCTTATTATAAACAAATATTCTATTGCACAACATTTTCCCTGTTTATTTTTCCTATGACAGTCTGTACCCATTTTCTTTTCTTTCTTAAGTGCCTATGCACATTTTAAAACACAGTGTAACCTGTTTAGAGTGTTTTTCCATCTACACCTGCTTTACTGTGTTCTGTAGCCTTCTCTGACTGCATGAACTGAACCTTAAACTTGCTGTGTAGCTCTGTGCAGGCGGCTGGCTCTGCCCCACTTGGGTCTGTGAAAGTCCTACTTTGTGCCCACGGGCCTGATCAAGAGCTGTTCTGGGAGCTGCGTTTAATCCCCAGCTCTAGGAAATCGGTGCCCACACTGTGGTGGTGTTTTTCTTAGCTTGTTGTTTCTACTTAATGTGCTGGATGCTCAAGCGCTCGCTGTGTGGCAAAGCTATGCCTCTCTGCTCTACGCGCACCGGGTTACTAAGAAGCCATGTTAGCTTTTTTTCTTTTTTCTTTTTTTCAGTTCTCTCAGGCCCTACATAGAAATATGTGCTCTATGTTAGGTGCCAAATGTAGCCATCTTTCTTGGGTCGCCTGCCCCAAATCATGACGTGGAGACTTATTATTAATTATGAATGCTCAATCTTAGCTTAGACTTGTCTTCTATTAATCTGTGTGCTGCCCTGAGGCTTGTTTACCTCATCTATATACTGTCCATCCTGCTTTCCTGTTTCCTCTGTCTGGCTGACTGACTCCCTCGACCTGCCTATCCCTCTTCTGCCTAGTTATTAGCCGTTCAGCTTTTTGTTAGACCGACCAAGCTTAGGCAGGCAAGATAAAACAGCAACACATCTTTACATAGTTAATTATTCTGCAACACAAACAAATGCAACACATATTTAATTAAATATTCTATTCCACAATACTTGGGATCTTCTGGACCTCACCCTGGACACCCCTTTATCTGATTATTTGTCTGTACCTGTTGTACTCTTTATAATAAGTTGTTTCCTGGGTGCTGGGGGCTGTTCAAATAAATTATCAAATGTGAGAAAGGGGGCATGGTGATTCTTACTTTATGGTTGATATACAGGTAGAAACTGTAATGAACGTCTGAGGTGGGTCAGTCCTATAGGATGGTACCTTTCACCTCCAGGGTCTGCCTGAGTTCCCGGTAGTCGGTGTTCTGATGGAATGCTGGACATCCCGTTGATGTAGGGAGAATCCATACTTAACTTGGTTTCAGAACTGTTAAGAATAGAAGTCGCCTCCCAGCTCAAAGAATTAACTAATAGAACGTGGAACCCAAGGATGTCTTTTTGGCTCTAAATGGAAAATGTATCACTGGGAGAAAGGTAGTATTGGAAGAAAATTTAAAACTTGAGGAACATGGGCCAGGTGTATAGCTCAGTGGTGAAATGTTAGGGAATGTTATTTTCAGGTGTGTGAATTTTGTTTATGCTGCTGCATTTGTTTAACTCTGTGGAGCTGTGTTACCCTGCCTGTCTGAAACACCTGATAGTCCTAATAAAGAGATGAACAGCCAATAGTGAGGCAGGAGCAGGGCTAGGCGGGGCTGGCAGGCAGAGAGGAGAAATAGGAGAAGGGAGAATGAGGAGGACATGGGCCAGCCGTGCAGCCAGCCATGCAGCCAGCCGTGCAGCTAGCCATGCAGCCAGCCATGCAGCCAGCCATGCAGCCAGCCATGCAGCCAGCCATGCAGCTAGCCATGCAGCCAGCCATGCAGCTAGCCACGGAGGAAGAGTGAAAGTAAGAAAAGGAAGAAGCCTGGAGGCGAAAGGTAGTCGGGGATGATTTAACTTAAGAAAAGCTGGAAAACACAAGCCGAGCTAAGGTAGGGCATTCATAACTAAGAGTAAACCTCTGTGTGTGATTTATTTGGGAGCTGTGTCTTGTCCCCCCAATAAAGGCTAAAAGAACAGAAACAACACACAGTAGTGAAGCAAACCAGAGGCCCTGAAAGTGAGTAATGTGACTTACCTGGCGTCTGGTGACACTGGTGCCTGGATATGTTGTTCTATGCTGTCGGTCTCACCCAGAGTAGATGGTGATGGGGCTCTTTGCCGGCTTCACTGTTTGGCTCAGGCTTCATGTCTCAGCATCATAGAAATGTTTTGTTATAAATGGTACGATCAGGATTTGAGCAATACAGTTCAGGTTTAGAAGAGAACTATAGGTAGATTATCACTTCAGTGACTTATGTAGGCTGACTAGGAGGTTTGGCTCTCCTTAAATACTGTGTTAAATTCTTGGTGTGTGGGAGACCAT
This sequence comes from Microtus ochrogaster, assembly GCF_000317375.1. Taxonomy (NCBI): domain Eukaryota; kingdom Metazoa; phylum Chordata; class Mammalia; order Rodentia; family Cricetidae; genus Microtus; species Microtus ochrogaster. The sequence continues at coordinate 24,577,085 of NC_022028.1, read as the reverse complement.
GAGACACACACCTTTCGGCAGCAGAGACTCATTTGATTTCAGCTCATGGTTTCAGGATTTTCAGTCCATGTCTGCTGGCCCCACTGCTGTGGGCCTGACATGAGACTAAATACCACAGCTGGGAACGTACGATGGAACAGGCAGACTGCTCACAGTGACCAACAAGGAGAGAGAGACCTTGGGAAAAGGTACAGCCATCAAGGTTGCTTGACCAGGAACTTATTTTGTGGAGCTAGCCCCACCTCTTAAAATTTCCAGAACCCACTGAAAGAATATCATCAGCTGGGGCCAAGCCTTCAAGAATGAGTGTGTGTGTGTGTGGGGTTGCATTTTATAATCAAAGTCCAACAATGATTGACTGTTTCAGAGAGTCTTGAATGTGTCTGTAGCCCATTGGCTGGGATGCAGGGGCATTCTTCCAGTGGGGTTTGCCTAGTGAGGAACAGCTTAGAATAGACTCTTGGATTTTTCCCATGAGAAGTGGTGTTTGAATGACAGAAGCACTTCTACTCCACGAAGGCATTCGCCCAACTGCAGAAAGGAGCTGGAGGAGGTGCCTAGAGCTAAAGGGGGCTCTGGGCTGTTGTTTCAGTGTTACGATTTAAGTGTAAAACTTGAACAAGGCATGAGGCTTGCTCTCAGAATCTGCAACTTGAGATTGATCTCACCTGTGTGGGAGCAACAGTATTTGGTGGGAAGGATCAGGCTAGGTGTTAGTGGATACAGTGTCTCCAGACTCTGCATGCAAACCACACCTTTGCCTTTTGCTTTAATATGTAGCTCCTCTTGGATTCCTTGAGAAAGGGGAATTTGGACATCCGGTCAGCTTTCTGAATAGATAAGGTTTATTGCCTGTGATTTAATGTCTGTGCGTGCGGGATTAGGTTGCAAAAGCAACACGTGGGACAGGGGTTGCTTAAGGTGAAAACAGCTGCAGAAACAGCAGGCCACCTGTCCCTCAGTAATGTGGCTGTGCTGTAAAGAGTCACTGGGTGATAATGTCCTGTGAATTTGTATGGGGTGTGCTTTCTCCCAGTAACAGGCAGTCCATGCTGATGTGTTGCTCAGGGTGTGTTGGTTGACACAGATTGTTGAATTTGATGAGTCAGACTTGAGATGCGAGTCGAAGACCCTAAGGCAATGTCACAGCCAAGAGGTCAGTTGTCTATGGTTTGCTGTATTAACGGGGAGGTTTGCTGTATTAATGGGGAGGTGTTACTAGGGGGGGACAGGGGACAGGTATACTGATGGTGATGCATTTCACTGGAGCAGCAGCACTGATTTCTGCTGTTTGGATGGGCTTTTAACCACAGGTTACATCTGTACTAAGTGGATGCTGTTTCCTCTAGCCTTTTGCCCCTCTTCATTTATCCAAACAAACATTTCGATTTGGGAAAGAGTTGGGAGCCCATTGTAGAACCGGAGGACTCTCTGTGGTTGTCATGTATTTCATGGCACAAGCTAACTTCCCAGTTTGGATTTTACTTCTTATATAATCCAGAGAGCCAGATGAGAGCATTCTATATTAAAAAATAAAAATAAAAAGTTAAACTCTGCTAGATGAATAAAATTCATTTAGGCTGGGGATGGATGCAGTGTGGGCACCTGTAGTGGACTCAACAGTCAATGTGGCCAAGTCAATGTGACATTTAATTGCAATAACTGCATTGCATGCAAGAGCACCTGTTGCCAGCTAACCATGCTGCAATTGGTTGACATTTGGTTAAGTGGTAGCCAGTCTAGGAATTCTCTATGCTTTGCCACTGTTTCCCCTGAACGCTGTCAGGTCAGGTTGTCCGCTAGCATTCTCAGCCCGCTCTGGTTCTAGGAGCTCTAGCTGTCTGGTGTGAGCATTGTTTGAGGAAATCACAGTCTTGGTGTAGTGGGTGAACTATGAAGCAGGGCTCCAGCAGCCCCCTCCTTTCTCCCAGAAACCAGATAACTGACATAGGTGTTTCACAGCTCATGTACTGATCTTTGTTGGTTAGAGTAAGTTCTTCCCCTGACTTTTGAAAGCTCCATGCATTTATAGTTTGAGTTCTTTGAGTCTGATACACGTTTTCGTCTGGCCTGGATTTAGAAGATGTGGCAGGGACAAGACTGGGTCCTGGAAGGAATCCTAAGATGTCTAAGTTAGACAGAACGTGAACTGGGTTCAGTAGGATGGAGTTGGATCATGGAGATAGGATTTCCCCCTAAATAAAAACAACCCAAACTGAAGTGGGTTCAGTACATAGGCTGGACGCTTGAGAGGCATAGAGTTGGGGTTCCTTTAGACCCCGGGATTGTGGAACTCTGCCTTCCTTTACACTGTCAAGAGTTAGCCATGCTGCTAGAGAACTAGTAACTGTGCTTCTAGAGAACTAGTAATTGTAGGGTGTGCCATGAGCCAGCGTGTGCTAGGGAGGGCATGGGACCCTTTGGGGGTTTGTGGTGATGCCTGAGTTAAATAGAACCTGGGCTAGTCCCAGGATCTGGAGCACCTCTGTTTGGAACTCTAGCTAGTCTTATGTATACGAATTCCCTGAGCCTATACTTCTTCTTGAGAAAAGAATAGAACTTACCAGAAATTACAGTGGCCACAGTTATGGAGTTCTGCTTTGGGCAAAACTATTTATAGAGTACATTATAAAAGGAAAGTTCAGAATCCACAAGACAACAATGGAATGTACAATATTACCCTTGAGACAGAATCTGTCTCAAGGCCAGGCTGGCCTTTCGAGTGCTGGAATGTATGGAGCTTTAAATTGTTATTTCTTCATGTGGGGGTTTGAAGTGTGTGTGAGCATGCATGTGGGGGTCAGGAGACGGCTTTCAGGAGTCAGTTGTCTGCTGTGGAAGTGGGTGCTGGGTGCTAGGGGTAGCACTCGGCATCAGCTCAGTGCAGGCAGCTTTACCACTGAGCCATCTCAACGGCTCTGGGATATATATTTAAAATCAGTATAAACAGGGCTTTAAAACAACCATGTGTGTATGTGTGTGTGGGGGTTCGTTTATAGATGTTGAACCCTTAGATCAGTGGGATCTGTCACTTTGAACACCTTTATGTGCTGATCAAAACTCTTGAGCCTATAGTAAAGGATCCTAGTTGGAAGGTGCCCTGTGGGCCCGGTGTTAACAGGACCCTCAGCTTCAGTAAAAAGGACAGAGGCAGTTAGAATACTGTAGCTTCAATTGCTTTCATAGCAATACCTAGGGGAGGTGGCTCTCTTTGAACCTGGGGTTGAGAGAAGACGAAGCTTCACCTTTGACCATGACATCCTACCTAGTGTTTCTCTTTGTCTTGGCCAGGAATGGTGTTCAGGTCTGAAATCTGATCTACAGCAATCCTGAGGCAGTTCAGTCAACGGAAAGGCGGGGGGTTCTGGAATCAGCCCTCTCTCCTCCATGGGCAAGGACAGAGTGGGTCTCCTCAGATAGGATGACTTCTGAGAACACTGAGTGGGCGGGAGGCTTTGTTAGGGTGCTGTGCCTGGTTTAGGTCTCCTGAGGTAGACTTGATCTCCGAGGATCGTCTCTTATTGGAGAGGGCTTACCCTGGCAGTTTGTTGTCTTTCTAGTGCTTTGGACTTTTAATCAGTATGGATACTCAAAAGGATATATTTTGCGGTGATAATTTTTAAACTCTTTCAACAACTTACTTTAAGCACTTCAAGCATATTTATGGTAAACATGAATCTGTTGTGAGCTTGACAACAGCTTTGGGACTCTTGAACTTGAGGTCTGTCTACTGTGTTTTTGAATTCACAGATATCTATGAAATGTCTGGGTCTTTTTGAAGAAAGTTAAACCACTAAAGCTTCTGAGAGTTTTCAGTGCGATCCCACAGCAGAATACCCAGGTGCCTGACTACCGGAGGCTGTTCTGAAAACCAGCTCTGTCCTGCTGGCAGCGAGAAGTGTGTAGTGGGTTCTAACTGGAAAGCATCGAGTCACGGAGCAGCAAGGTGGTTGAGGCTGACGATGGGTGGCATTCAACAGATGCACAACCATCGAAGTGTAACAGTCTGAGAGGCACAGGGAAGTGACAAGGTAGATGTATGTAGTCCCTTCCCTCGTGGGAGCCGTAGGAGAAGCAGATGCACACATGGTGGGAAAACACAGGGATGAGAAGGAGGCTGTCTACTCTGTCACCTGCGTAGTCCTGCAAGACAGTGAGGGCTTGGAATGGGCTCCCTATGTCAGCATTTTTGTACCACTTAATACAGATCGGAGAGCTGCTTCTTTGAGTCAGTTTTTCTCAGCTTAGCTTTACAAAGTGTGGAAAATCTAGGAGCACTTGGGTCTGTGGGTAGCCAGAACTGTATGATGAGGAGACATGATTCCAAGAAGTGATGTCCATTCGCAGATCGCTGATTTAAAACCACTCAAAATCACTCCCTTAGTCATCTCTAGAAGCTGAGATTCCTAGGAACTGACTTCCGGTGAGCAGGTGGCAGCTGAAACTGGGAGCCGTTCCTGTGTGAAGAATGCAAGGCAGGAATGCAGGGCGTGCCCTCGGTTGGCTGAAGCCGCAAAGCAGATCTGTTCACAAGTAGAATTTTGTAGCTTTTAGAATTTTGTCTGGTCTTAATAGGATGCGGGTTTGATTAGCGCTCCTGACGACTTCATCCTCTGTTGAAGAGGTGGGACTTGGTTTCCCTTTGGAATCTTGTGTTTCTCGAAGGACCACTGTGTCCAGTGCCCTGTGGTCTTACTGGATCAAGGTGTTTGCTGCTGTTGGTGGTGAGTTTTTGATCTGTAATCCAGGCCCATCTTGACCTCACTGAGTGGCTGAGGATGACCTTGGGTTTCTGAGACCCTATCCTGACTACTGAAATGTGAGCCACCATGCCTGACTTGATGTCATTTTGTCGAGCACAATTTGTTGGGAGACCATGTATATGGACTTGGGCTCCTGCAGTGGCCAGAAGGACTAAGTCAAATAGGTTGGTGACAATGTTGGAGAGTTGCCTGAAGGAGGCCTTAGTATCAAGTGAACTAGGTTATTAACCAACTGGCTGACTGATTAAGCTGTAGCCAGACAAGTACTTTTATTTTTTTTTAAATTAATTTGCAAATTATTTTTGTCTTGTTTACCATTCTTCAAGCAAGCACCGCTGACCATGATCCACCTGAGGACTTTTCTGTAGCATTTTAAGTAACAGTATACTTAACTTTCTTTGAATTAAACTTTATAGGAACTCTAGAGCTTTATTTAATTTATAAATCAAAGCCAGAGTTTGGTTTGTTGATGCCCGAGTCTTCCTAAGACTCCTGGCCAGAGCTTCCATTTATAGCAGAGAAACTGTATGGGTGAGGGGTAACCTGAGATGCCTGTGACTGATGGACTGGCTCAGAGAGGTCCTCGTCCCGGAACTGGTTGGCAACACACATGCCCATACACTCTACCTAACATAGACATGTGCATTCCTGAAAAGCTTTATTTAGATTCATAACTGTGCAAATTAGAAATCTTCCCATTATAGCACCAGAGAGATTGATGGCTTTTAAGTATGGAACATTCTATTAAAATTTATATTCTCTAAATAAAAAGTAAAAGAATTGAATGTGGATCTGGAAGCACTCACCTATTGATTTTTTTTTTTAAAGTAGACTAACATTTGAGTGATAGTATCACTCGCTTTACAAACTGAAAGTAATTTGATTGATGGAAAGGGAGGGTGTGGAGACGTATTGGGTAATCAAAGTCTGCCCTCATGGAACCTAAAGACTACCTTGGTCATGTAGGGCAGGAGTTCTTGTTGTGCACGTATGTGCATAGTGCCACATATGTTAGCTTGGGCAGTATTTTGCTGGGGCACTTTTAATATATTTGGTGTCTCGTGTCTCCATCATGTATGAAGATCTTGACTTTTTATAGTGCTTACTGTTGAGGTCAGAGGCACCTGGACCTCTGAACATGGTCTTTGCGGCTCTCTTCTGAATTAGGTGTGTTGATGTCTAGCCTAGGGCAAAGCACTTGGATTAGGAATGAGCATCTTTGACTCTACAAAGGCTTGTTCACCAGAGACATGAGGCGTGTGGAGCATGGGAGTGCATAGCTGAGTGGAGCCCTGCTCTGGGCCCCAGAGTGCAGACACCTGTCCCTTGGGCTCAACCCTCTTCAGCCCTATAGAGTATGGCACAGCCACTCTGGTGGATAGATGCTTCCCTGTCTCCCCTATCCCCGCTCCTTGTGTTCAGCGGCTCAGCTGTTTTCTGGAGGAACCAGGGGTAAAGGGGACTCATGTTTCTGCTTTAAAAATAGCCTCGACAGCTGTGGGTTCAAGGCTTCTGGTCACGAGGATGGCACCTGTCTTGGGGCTGGGACAGGTGTCTCCTGGTCACCGTGCTCCACACGGGTCAGGGCAAGTCCTCATTCGAGCTGGGAGTGGAGATCTATCTTCTTGTAGATGAGAGAGCTGGGAAGAGGTTCAGGAACTTATCTGTGCCCAAGATGGGTTTGCTTGGTTGTCCTTTACCTGAGTTTAGCTCTTTCCCATGAAACAACTGTCTAAAAGATGGGTTCCCGCGACTGTCTCATGCCTGAGTGAGCAAAAGAGATGTGGCAGTTGAGTCTTCTATTTGGTTTCCACACCGGCATCGTCCTTCTCCTAAGATGCCTTTATATCCGCTCTGTCGCTTGTATTAGCTTTGAACTTGTCATTTTTCTCTCTCAGCCTCCTAAGTGCTGGGATTAAAGACATGGGTCAACACAGCTGCTTTTAATGGTTTAACCCATATAAAAATATTGTGGCAAAAAATATACTGATCACTCGACTCACCACCTAAACCGTTAAGAGTGTGAGGTTGAGTGGCCCTTCACCAGGTTCAGCCATTACTGCCATCTGCTTCCAGAACTTTTATCCTCACATGGAAATGCTGCCCGTCCCCCTCCCCTCCCCACCAGCCCCTGTCTGCCACCATTCTCCTTCCTGCCTTTATGGATTTGGTTATTCTTGATCTTTTCTGAGAGTGGAGTCATGCAGCGTTTATTCTTTTGTGTCCATCTTACTTCACTCAGCACGGTATCTTCAGGGGTCCCAAGGAATGTGCTCAAGGCTCATGCTCCATTGTATGCACTCATACACTTCATCCATCGCTCATTGAAGGGCATTGAGTTGCTTTGCCCTCCTGACTATTGGAAATGAGTTCCGGAGAGGCGGGTTTGCCGACGGTACAGTTATCTGTAGGTCCCTGCTAGCAACCCTTTACGGTATGTATCCTAAAAATGGAATTGCTGGCCCATGTGGTGATGGTTAAACTTTGAGATCACCTTGACTTTTTTTCCCTGCTGACTTCATCTAAGAGGAAAAAAAAATGACTTAGTGTTTCCAGGTTTATTAAGTCTTGTTCTGGATTTCGTGGGCTTTGTTCTAAGTGAAGTGCTGCCAGTTAGTTTGGTTTTGGAGGTTATTCCCAACACATCCTCAGTTCTATCTGCATGCAAAGTGGGTGCCGTTAGGAGGCAGGGAAAGTAGTCTTGTTCCTGTTATCTGGATGTCCTTAGGCCTTAGTTTCCTCTTCTGTGAAATTGAACCAATGACACAGAACCAGTAATGGTTGTGAGTAATTGGGAAAGTGGATCTGAACCACCTGGGGCGGTGCTTAGTCATTTGCGAGCTGGATCCTGTTGTCAGGGAGGGTTGTAGAAACCCTGTGGCGAGGGTTGACTTTCAGACTCCACTTCGGAAGGGAGCCGAGGGTAGACTCGGGCTGAATTTGGGTCTCAGTAGGAGTTTATCCTCCACCCCACTCCCCACCCATTCTCCTCACCTGTGAGGAGGCCGGACCTCTCACCTCCCTGCCCCTCTCTGAAGATAGCAGACACATCTCATGCGGTGTGAAAGAGCTGGGAAGAGGAATGTCTGTTAGTTCAAGATGCCCGCCTTCTGGGTCATAATTTCCTGTTAGCAGCTTTGGTGCTGCGTCTCTGTAGCCTAGGATATGAAGTACCTATGTGACCGTGACTTTAGCTCCCAAGGCCCCGTTTCTCAGAGAATATCCACACCAGGTGGGGCATGTGACTGGACAACAGAATAAGACAGGAAAGGGAGTAGGAAGGACTTGCTCTGCTCTCTGGCCATAGCCACCATCTTCCTCTGAATTCATTTTTCCATTCTTTTTGTGGTTCTGGTTTTTGAACCTGGTGTCTAACACATGCTAGTCAAGTGCTCCAAGACTGAGCTACACTCCCTACAGAGCTCTCTCTGTCCTGGAACTCCTCGTGTGGACCAGGCTGGCCTTGAACTCAGAGAGCTCCACCTGCCTCTGGCTCCTGAGTGTTAGGAATAAAGGTGTGTGCCTCCACTCACAGCTTACCTCTAGCTTTTTGAGGCAGATTCTCACTCTGTAGCTCTGGCTGGCCTGGAATTTGGCTCTGTAGCTCAGGTTGGACCGAGACTCACAGAGATCCTCCTGTCTCAGCCTTTAGGTGTCCTGGCCTGCAGGCTCTATGTGCTGCTGTATAGCATTAAAAGCGTCTTGCCTCCTCTCTCTAGGCTACTTGACAGTACTGTTAGCTGTAAAAAAGACAGGAAACATCACCTAACATATGTTATTGCTGATCTTGAGGTTTGGGGGCTGGCCACTTTCCTTCAAACCAAAATAAAGGCTTTGGATATATAATAAGCGGCTCCGTAATGCATCTGTCTATACTGTGCTTTGTGGAAATCCTCCCAGAGAGGCTTTTGTCTGTGCGTGTGAACGTCTTTGTATATTTTCTCGAGTTCCTGACTCCACAAGGGCTTCATAAATCTGTCAGACTGGTATTCGGAGTGGTGCAGAAGTCATGGAAAATGTGATGTTTTCCACGGTTTTTCCTTACAGGCTCATCGTGCATCCTTTTAGGAGGGAGTGGCTGTGAGGAGCAGGTTCGGGAATGTGGGGCCGTGTTGTCATAGTCTGAACCCTGAGCCCAGCATGCAGGGGGCTCTGTAGGTGCTGCTTTGGCTGGCTAGCGCTTGTTGGCCAGAAGTGATGTTGTCTAGAGGAGTGGCCGGAAGGCTGCTGGATGTTTGGATGAGTGCATTTGTCATGGGAGACTGCTTTTTTTTTTTTTTAAACAAGCATAAAAATATCGTTTTGCTCAAAGGAGATTGATTTACTCAAGAGTGCCGTGAACCTTGGTGGTCTTAGGTTGTGCCTGTGAGATAGCTTGGTTTACAGGGAAACTTTGTTCTGAGGCTCTGACCCCCTCTTGTGGGAATGCTCAGCTTCCTGTGTGCCTCTGGATTCTCTGGCCCACTCGGCTCCTTCATAACTGGTCGCAGCATTTTTTTCCCACAGCTTTACAAGTAACAACAAAATAAGTGCCTCCCCTGCCTTATCAACCCTGGGCTGTGGACCAAAACAGGATTGTGTCCTGAGCATTGGAAGGGAAAAGCCAAGTGGAGTCTGGTCCCTGGTGTAGGCTTGTCCGCTGCTTTTGGAGAGAACAAGCCTTATTTACTTTTTTGAACCCCTTTGCCAAATCATTCTTTCAGCCACTGACCATACCCTGAGTTAGTATGAAGTGCTCCCTTACACTGAGAGATTTTGCAAAAATGGTCGGGGGGGGGGGGATTTGCAAAATAGCAGTGTGGTAATTTCCTCTTGTTCAGTCTTCATATAATCCCTCAGGTGTTTCAGATGTCCCCCAAATAGTTTCTTTAGGTATGTTCATGTGCGCATAGGCATGAGTTTGCACCCCCACGTTCATGTATTCAATGTGCTTGTATGCAGGTAAGAGAGTGAGAGAAGGACACACACACACACACACACACACACACACACACACACGGGGGGCGGGGTGGAGGGAGGGAGGATGCCATTTTTAGGAACTGTCCACCTTGTATTTGAGATAGAGTCTCTCCCTGGAGCCTGGTGCTTGCTGATTAGGCTGGACAGGGTGGACAGGGAGGTCTTGTCTTTGTATCCCTAACACTGGGATTTTAAGCACACTTCGATTTGCCTGGTTTTTAATGTGAATATTGGGGTTTGTGTAGCAAGAACTTTACTGACCTAAGGCCCAAGGGCAGTTTCTAGCAGTTTCTCTTACAGCCTTAAGGTGTCAGACGAACTTGAGACAAGTCACACATCCGCGTTACATTTATGTCAAGGTTGAAAGTGTGTCACAAGAGTGAGTCCTGCTTGGCTGTGGCATAGTGTTTTTGCCTTTTGTCGGCAGCAGTCTGTACACCGGTGTCACAAGACTACCCCCACCTGCTGCTGGCCAGTAGACAGCAACATGCATGTAAATATCTCTGCTGTGGCAAAGCACACTTTATATGGTGACCAAGACTCGGCACTGTGGTGACAGACCTTGGGATTCACTAGGGAATACAAGTATGGTTGGGGGAGGGTCTGCTGTTTTAAGTTTATTAAGTGTTGGAACAATTAAAATCCTGCCTGGTTCAGGAGTGTTTGTGGTTACATGTATTTATGGCTCCAGTTTATCACAAGAGCTGCTGTCTTTGGGAGGGAGCCATGCTGATTGCTAAGGTGGCATTATTTAGAGACTTTCTCAGTCCTGCCTGCCTGTCATTTTTATTTCGCCCCTTTCTCCTTCTCTCCCTTCATTTCTTAAGACAAAGTTACTGTGTAGCCCTGGCTGGCGTGGAACTTGTGTAGACCAGGCTAGCCTCAAACTCACAGAGATCTGCCTCTGCCTCTCAAGTTAAAGTTAGCATTAAAAGTGCACACCGGCTTGATGCCTGGTTACTTATTTCTTTGTGTCTTTTATTTATTTGTTGACAAGTAAGAGTGATTTTGTGTGTGTGTAATATATTTTGATTATATCTACCCCTGTTCAACACTTCCATCTCATTCCTACGGTCATATCTTTTTTTTTTTTTAAACCCTCTGAGTCCAGTCAGTGTCTTCTTTTTTGGTACTGATCTTGTTGGCCTGATCTTGAAGAGGTCCCCATAGCTGTAGTGATCTTGTTGGCCTGATCTTGAAGAGGTCCCCATAGCTGTAGTGAACTCTTGAGTACACTGTCCATGTCATGTCCAGCAGGCAGCATTTCCTGGCAGCCTTCCCATCTTCTGGCTCTTGAATTCTTTCTACCCCTTCTTTCACTGAGCCTGGATGTGTGTGGGGGTGGTTGATATAGGTCTCCCATTTGGGACTGAGGACACAGTAGTTATGTATTCTCAGTACCTCGAGTAGTCATGAGTCTCTTTATTAGCTGTTGTCTACCTCAGGGAGAAGCATCTCTGGTCAAGGTTGAGAGAACCTCCTTAATCTATAGGTTATAAAAAGTACAATGTGTCCCTTGAGAAAAATAGCAAAACAGAGAAGTAGGTCCCTCTAGGGCCTCTGACCTCCTGAGTCATGGGTTTTTGGCCAGGTTTACAGCACAAGGCCTGGGTTTCTTTCTGTAGAGTAGACCTCAGATCTACCCGAAAACCAGTTGGTTACACCCGTACCTTCATCCATTCTTGGCCATTGGGCCCATCATCTCTGGCAGGTCAGTATTACAGCTTTCAGAGTTTTGTTTTGAGATAGATCTCACCAAGAAGCCCAATCTGGCCTTAAACTTGAGGTGATCCTCATGCCTCAGCCACCTGAGTAGTGGGTTACAGGTGTGCCCAGCTATGATGGACATAATTTAGTTCTTAAATTAGAAGACAAGAGCCAGGGCTCAGTAGCGCCCCCTCACGCCCCTGAGGATTTCTACTTAGTTAATACATGCTGCATCTTCATCCACTTAGACCATGAAGCCCAGTATAGATAGGTTCAACAGAAGTGCTACACACGGGCTGCCCATGCGTGCTTCAGCACTGCCAGGGAACACTTTTCAGTTTTTTCAGTGTGTGCTGCCAGAGGGAGAGACCTTTTCTTCAGTGGTCTAACAACTGTCAAGGTCCCCGTAGCCCTGTACGCAGCCCAGTGATACACATTGAGTTATAAAGAAAACAAAACGAGTTATGAAAGTAGATGAGTACTATTTGGGAAGAAAAAGGGAATCGGGAAGTGCAGAGGGGTAAGAGAAAGTTACAGAGCAGGGCTGAATATGATCAGAATGTTAAATATATGTATGAAATGTCACAGACTGTGTTAAATGTATGGAAATGTCACAGTAGAATCCATTCTTAGCCGGGCGATGGTGGCGCACGCCTTTAATCCCAGCACTCGGGAGGCAGAGGCAGGCGGATCTCTGTGAGTTCGAGACCA
>NC_022028.1:24559101-24564655 GCF_000317375.1 Microtus ochrogaster | reverse complement strand
GTTTTCAACTTGCTGTGTAGCTGAGGATGACCTTGAACTTTTGATCCTTCTGCACCCACCTCCCCAGTGCTTTGGAGTTTTGACTCCGATTCCTTTCTTTTCCCCTGCAAAGCCCTGCTGGAGACTTTGAATATAATCCATTCGGCCAGTTGGAGACTTGCTGTTTTGGGGTCTCTTAGGCCGTTCAGTGTCCTGGCCAATCATGTCCAGTATCAATGTGCTACTGGGCTTCAAAAGGGCCAGCAGAATAACAGAGTAGAAATAGATAAGAAGGCAGTTGCTTACAGCACTCGGCTGTTCGGCCTGCCCGAGGCTGTGAGTTCTAACTCAGAAAGCATGACTTTTCTTTTCCCGCCTCCTTTACCCATGGCTTCCTAAGTCTGTGCCTTGACACTGGGGCGTTTCACCATTTTCTCTCACCACCCTTCCCCCTCCCACTTTCCCACAGCTGCTCACAGCCCTTCTTCGCTGCTCTGAGACTGCCTGCTTTCTTGGACCCTAACTCAAAAGGCAGAACTTTCTCTCTCCCCCTCCAGTCCCTCCTCCTAGCAGCTGTGGGATTTACAGCGTGTCTGCCCTGCCCCCCTGTGTCTCAACCTCTTATAAAGTGTTCCTCAAGCTTGAAGGAAGGAAGAGAAGAGGAGAAAGGAGGAAAAAGGAAGGGTTAAGAACTCAGTTTTACTGAACATTTCAGCATAACACCCAGGACCAGAGTCTTAGGGTTGAAGTTTAATAGTACTGTTCTTATGCCCTCCCAGGGCTGTGTGTGTGCATAAACCCCTCCTGTGTGCCCTCTTTCTAACCCCCCTCCCCAGCCTGTGACCATGAGCAAGCTGGGCAAAGGTTAGATGTCAGTCAGCTTTGCGTATGGTCCTTGGCCTTTTCTGCCCAGTATGTGAGTCTGTCCCTCATGAGACTGGCATTCTTACAGGGGCTAACTGTCCTGTCTTACTGGATGAAGGAGACTGTCAGGTGTTCCAACCTTTGTAATAATTCTTAAATGTAGGCGGCTCCCTTGTGTTTTATGTTCTCTCACGCAGAGTTTTGGCGGATAGTTCCACTTCGTACCCAAGGCTTGACTATACAGAACAATGGGGTAGACCCCGTGTTTCTCAGTGACTGTCCCAGACCGCATCCCTTACTAATAACTACTCTGGTACTGGGATTTCAACAGCTCGCTGGGGGTTCCTGGGCTAAAGATGAGGTTGGAGGTGTGAGGGGCGCCTAGGGAGGCTAAGCAGCAAGATGCCCCACCCCCAACTGCTCTGCTGACAGGAGAGGTTTTCACACTGCCTCCAGCACCAGACTAGAGCTGCTATCGGATGCTTGGACGCTCGAACAACTCTGTTCTTCCGTGCCCCCACCCCACGCTGGAATGAGAAGTCAGGGAGCCCCTCCCAGCCCTGACCTCCAGGGATTGCACAAAGGAAGCCCCAGCTGAGGGATTGGGGAGGCCTGAGTTCACAGTTGTCTCTGGTTTGGTTACTTTATTGCCTGCTCGGTGAGAAAGAGTCTCCTCCCTGTCTACCATCTTGTTTTATCTGCTTTTCCTATGACCGGCAAGAAGGATCACAGTCTTCATCATGCAGATGAAATGGGGTTTGGACAGCAGGCGCAGCAGTGAGGGGATGTATTCTGTCTCACTTCTGAGGTGTGGGCACCAGAGGGGTGACCTGTGGTGCAGAGGGAAGCACAGCAGCAGGTTCAGTAGCCCTGGGGATGAGAGGGTAAGACCTAGGACACTGGTCCTGGACTTGGACTTCATAGCAAGTCCCCAGTGACCTGGGATAGTTCCCATGTCTGAAGCAGCCCCCTAGGCTCTTGCCGTTGGATGGTATGTGGGGCCTTGGCCTCAGCACTGTAGCCAAAGTCAAGAGCCTCTGCAGTGGAGAGACTGGGCATCATTGAAAGGGACCAGGAGCGTGAGCAGAGAACTGTCTGCATAGTTTCTAGGTGGGGCTTCTTGTTGGGGTATCTATGGAGAGAGACTTGAAGGATTCTGGGGATAGATGCTGAAGTATTCTCAGTTGCTCCCCACTCTGCAGAGAGCCGAGAGGACTTCGCTGAGGCCCTGGACCTGAGGTGCTGGGGCTGGTGTGTTGCCAGGTCACCTGTTAAGTCCCATCCTTGCTAGTTCAGGCCTGAAGAATGGTGATGGTGCGGGCATGGCTTTAGCCGTTTCAGGAACGTGGGTACATCAGCTGGTGTGCAAGGAGGGGTTGGGAAAGTTATTAAGAGCAACCTGCCCACATCCAAGAGATTCTGAGGAGTTCACCCTTTCTGAAAGTTAAACAGTTTTTTTTTTTTTTTTTAGCCACCCTAATAACTAACATGGTCTTTGATCGTGGCTTTCTCCCTGTATGTGTCCTTCATTGCACGTTAGAAAGTCAAGAAGATGGATAAAATGAAGAGTAATATAAAGAACTACTATAGAAATTGCTTTTGAAATCCACCTTGAGTTCAGACAGACAGACAGACTGAGATGGTTAATCAACAGTTGTCTCTTTCTCCTTTTCTTTGCTTCTAATGGTGCTAGGAGTGGAACCCAGGCCCTTGTACATGTTGGGAAGTGTTTCCCCAGGGAGCTCCGCTCCAGCCCTATCACAGGAGGTTTTAGAGACAGCTCTGCTCAAGCCCTTAGGACTTGCTGCCTAGGGCTTGTTGCCTGTTCCTGCATCGGGCAGTTTGTCAGTTTCTGTGAACCGCCATAACACAGGACCACAAACTGGGTGGCTTGAGACAGCAGAGCTGAGGTCCTAGGTTGGTCTAGATGTCCAAAAACTGGGACGTAGGTAGGACCATGCATCTTGTAAACCACGAGAAGAATTCTCCCTCACCTCCTCTTACTTCTGGTGGCTGCTGACAATTTGTGGGTTTCCTCATAGTTTCGGTTTGCCTTCATCCTCAGATGACATTCTTCCTGGGTGTCGGTCTTCACATGTCTATCTTCTTATGAGGACACCAGGGACTAAGGGACCACCTTACTCCAACATGACATCAAATAGCACTGAGTTTTTCCTTTATGATGCTATGGATTGAACCTAAGGGCCTCCCTCATGCATGGAGGGCAAGGGTCCTAGTGTTGAATTATAGCCCTGCCTCTTGGTTTTATTTCTTTCAACACTGACTCATGTTGCATCTATATAATAATTTTTAAGTTCGCATCCATAGGTATTGAGGCTAGGACTAAATGTGTTGGGGGAGGGGGGCACAGTTTTCACTGCAGCGCAGGCAGATGGGTGAGTCTTTGTGCATGTGCCATCCCAAGCAGACCTGTGCGCTGGGTGTCACCTTGCTTGGACTCACAGGACGCTGAGACCGAAGGGGCTGAGTGTGCTTGTCTAAGCCACACAGCTAGGTGGGGACAGAATCAAATTTCGAACCCAGGACTTTGTAGTTCAAGAACATGTGACTCAAGGCTGACTGGGGTCTGGAATGGAATCCATATTCTCTCAGTCCTTTTCAGAACAGGGGTGCTGGAACACATC
Source organism: Microtus ochrogaster (assembly GCF_000317375.1). Taxonomy (NCBI): domain Eukaryota; kingdom Metazoa; phylum Chordata; class Mammalia; order Rodentia; family Cricetidae; genus Microtus; species Microtus ochrogaster. Next base: position 24,561,167 of record NC_022028.1, on the reverse strand, counting down.
TGCCAGAAGCCGTTCTACTGAGAAACCACGTTCCTGTCTCCTACCTCTCTTGATAAAAATAAGTATCACCCGTTTCTAAAAGGGAGCATGGAAACACCCTGTTAGTTTAATGGGTTGAAGTGGTGAGAAGGGGTGGATGTTTTTCTTTTTTTTTCTTTTTTTTTAAATTTATTTATTTATTAAGGATTTCTGCCTCCTCCCCGCCACCGCCTCCCATTTCCCTCCCCCTCCCCCGATCAAGTCCCCCTCCCTCATCAGCTCGAAGAGCAATCAGGGTTCCCTGACCTGTGGGAAGTCCAAGGGCCACCCACCTCTATCCAGGTCTAGTATGGATGTTTTTCTTAAATATGCATATTTACACACACACACACACACGCACGCACTTGCTCTAACAAGCTGTTCTTAACCTTTAATGGATTTAAAAAAAGCTCTTAGACCTTGGCTTCTCCACACTTTGCTGAATGTTGCTATGAGCACGGGGTCCTTTTATGCCATCAGCCTTACATGATGATTGCTTATGCTTCTGGTAGCTTCTCTAGCACACAAGGGCCCAGAGGGTAGGAGCACTAAGATGTCCTGGCTCCGTCGTCGTCGTCATCATCATCATCATCATCATCATCATCATCATCATCATCATCATCATCATCACCATCATCATCCATCATCGTGCTTCTGTCTGCAGAATCAGTGTCAGAGTTCTTTGCTAATAAGTGCTGTGCACTGGTTCATCTCAGGGATGCAGAATCTGGAAGGCTGCAGCGGCCAATAGATTGCAAGCTCTGAATCCCCAGTAGGAAACCGTCTGTAATAAGGAGTCAGCCAGCCATCCGAGGAAGTAAATTGCCCCTGCTGGGATACTTCCACTCAGTCTTAATAATTTTAATTGGATAAGAATTTTTCCTAATCACTGCCCTCACATTGACTGTCAGCCACGTGTTCTCTGCCTGCAGATGTTGGTGGAAATACATCTTGGGGTAAAAAGGACAACTTTCCTAGAGACAAGTTGGGTGACCTTTGTCCCTAGGATGCACGTTGGCCTTAGAGACATAGGGCAAACTGTCACTCTTTCTCTTCGACCATCTTGGTCTTGTCAGGACTTGTATGCAGCTGAGCCCTAGTCCATGGCCTTCTTAGGACCCAAGAGTAGCAACAGAATTTGTAACTCATGTGCACTGGCAGCATTTTAAAGACCAGCTCTGACAGTGTCACCTTCCGAGGAAATCAGACCTTGGAATGGCTTCATATTTGATTTCTAAGGTTCCCTGAATAGAACCCTTCTTCGGGGAAGGCAGTGTGTTCTCCTTTCTCCCATCTTGCCCTGCTCTACTTTCTGGAGTTAATGGTTGGCGCATTTGCCATCTGTATCTCTGTACAGAAAACACGCAGCATTTCCGGGGATACGTTCTATCCTGCTGGGACTTTACTGTATGCTTCTGCCTCAAAAGAAAGCAACTATTTTAATCCACAAGATAAATTTAGTTACTTAAGCATGCATTTCTGTGTAGTCTAAGATAAGATTAGCAGTGCACTGTCGCAGAACTACAGAACTGTTGCTGTGTTGCAAGTCCCTGCAGGAGAGTGACAGATGGCCAGCTTTGAGTAATCCGATTTCAGGGCTGTGGTGGACACACTCCAGCTACTTAGCATATGGAAAACAGTTTCCAAATGAGCTTACGGACTCTGTGCTCTGAACTTCTCTTGTTCAGAGGGCTTTTTAGCCCTACCCTTTGCCTTTGTCCCTCATAGACTTGCGCTTAAGGAAAACACCTGCTGTTTAGTGGTAGGAAACTAGATTGAATTTGAGTTCTGAAGACACTGTGGGCTCAAACGTTGACGTGAAAGTTAGTTTGGGCTTTGGTGTGAGGGCTGTAAACAGTCCTACTACTGTGTGCTCAGCGGGGCACCTTTGGTGTCAGTGGAACCCGGTCTGGCCTCAGGACACCTAGCACCGTAGTGGATGAACAATAGATGCTTGTTTCACAAATTAAGGATGAGCCTCTGTCTTGATGTGCATGTGGCTTGGTAAACAGTGGCCTCTGTTTGCGGAGTGCAGGCTCCCTGGGAAG
>NC_022028.1:24535067-24559001 GCF_000317375.1 Microtus ochrogaster | reverse complement strand
CCCCCCCCCCCCCCCCCGCTGAGACAGAGCTCACCTCAACACTGCCTTTCATTTTGAACTTGAGCCTATAGAACTGACGTCATTCTCTGACCTTTTTGTCTTTCATATTGATTTCCGTTTTGCAAAGGAGACACCGTTGGCTTATTTATTTTTCTGTGATTATTAAGTGCCTCCAAGCTCCGTTTCCTGCCTTTAGTTCGGAATGGGAGCATTAAACAAAAGCGTGGATGGCAAGATGGAGGTGGCGGGATTGTGGCTCTGCTCGGGTAAGATACCGTCGGGCAGCAGGTTGCATTTGTACTGATTGGGCCTGGCAGGCTGACTGTGTCTCCTGCCGGACAAGTTTAGCAGCCTTTCTGCAACTGTCTCTGAATAGGAAATGGAAACCCTTTGTGTTTTCATGTTCAATCTTGCGTGCATATGTATGGTTTGCGTGTGGTCTGTGTACATGGTCCTCTGTGTATGCGTGTGTGAGGTCAGAGGTCAACGTCGGGCATCTTTCCCTGGCATTCTCCATTCTTTGGAGACAGGGTCTTAGACTGAACCTGAACCTCAGCAATTTGGCCAGTGAGGAAGTACTTTTTTATCTCCTCCTCCCCAGTGCCTTAGGGTTACGGACATACCACCAGGTCCAGTTTTTGTTGTTGGGATCTAAACACAGGTCCTCATGCTTGACAACAAGAACTTTATTGGCTGAGCCATATCCCCAGCCCTACGTTGCCTATTTCCAATTTCCAGTCTCTCCTGGGTGGTTAAGATAGGAAATAAACTTATTAGTACAGCAGATTATTTTAGCAGCCAAGAAGTTGCTGTTAGGGGGACAGATCAAAACTCAGTCTAATTTTCCTAGGTGGGATTTTAGGAAAGATATTTTAAAAACTCATTCTTGCTGGACAGTGGTGGCGCATGCCTTTAATCCCAGCACTCGGGAGGCAGAGGCAGGTGGATCTCTGTGAGTCCAAGGCCAGCCTGGTCTACAAGAGCTAGTTCCAGGACAGCTAGGTAGGGCTGTTACACAGAGAAACCCTGTCACAAAAAACCTACTTCATTCTCTTTGTAATTTTAGGGTAGGGGTAGTAGTTACTAAACTTGTTAAAAGGGAGTATCAAGGTGTGTGTGTGTGTGTGTGTGTGTGTGTGTGTGTGTGTGTATGTGTGTGTGTGAGAGAGAGAGAGAGAGAGAGAGAGAGAGAGAGAGAGAGAGAGAGAGAATGTGTATACACAGGTTTCACTAAGGGATCTTGGTTCTTTTTCTTTTTTTTAATTTTTGTGGTTTTTTTGAGACAGGGTTTCGCTGTAGTTTTAGTGCCTGTCCTGGAACTAGCTCTTGTTGACCAGGCTGGTCTCGAACTCGCAGAGACCCACCTGTCTCTGGGATCCTGGTTCTTTTAAAGCAGCAGGCATTGGCAAGAGAGTATCCCATGTACTACATGACCTGCATGTACCTACATGACCCCATGTAGCAATAAGATACATGTTTTAAAAAATAGCTTTTGTCTAAGCTTCGTGGGTTAGGGCATGATAATAGTTTAGTCTTGGTGGGTTAGGGGTTACTGGTCACTTCTGGAGGAGTCTAGCAGTTAAAATGGAAGTCAGTACGGCTCCTAGGAAGAGTCTATAGTGAGTGGACCCACACAGTGGGATGGAACCATTAGGACCCACAGCTGCTGAGAAGCCGGAACAGTTAAGGACAAGCAAGAAGTGTCGTTGAGGGTCTAAGGAAGAGCTGTGCACGGTCCTGCTTGCCTTGGGCTGGATAATTGTCTGTTCTGGATGCCTCTGGTAGCTGGTACTTTATTTGAAGACTCTATTAGAGCAGAAAGCTATGCTCTTTGTCAGAGCTTCATTTTGTTCTTCTCCCCTCCCCTCCATTGTGTCCTTGGCCTTCTACTTAATAATGACTTTATGACAAGAAAAGACCTGTCTTGCTTCCACCACACCAGAATGTAGCTTAGATCAGGCAGGGCCATGTGGACAGAAACGCTGGAAGGGTTCACAGAGCTGCACACTCCATGTCTGTGGTCACAAGCGTCAGCAGTCTTCATGCTGGGGCTGCCCGGCCTGATTGCCTCCTGTGCAGGATGCTCACAGTCGATGCATTTGGAGCATTACATCATCCTGTTTCGAGGGCCATGACCACAGCACCCCTGCATTTACTGTGAGGCGAAGCAGAGGGCTTGGATCCCATCCAGGGGTTATTTACAGAGTACACAGAGGAAGATGCCAGGGTCAGCTGCGTGAGTTCAGGCTCAGATCCTGTTCAGAAACATTTTCAATTCCTCACTTGTAGATGTGGATTAGGCAAAATTTGCATTGACGTTTTGAGTTTCGGATGTTCTGACTGTTGGAGTTTCCCATGCTTTCCACGCAAAAGTGGGCCTTTGTGCACGTCTTGAAACGTATAGTTCCACAGTGTTGAAGCATAGTCCCGCTGTTGTGTAAACCTCACCATCGAGCTTCTTCAGATTTGGGCTGCAAGACCATCTCTGTTTTCAGTGCTTTTTAGCTTTAGTGAAACCCTTCAGAAGCTTCTCCCCGCTCTTTAATTGCATGGCTATAAAGAAGGAGCAGCGTCTGTCGCCCTGGCTGGCGGAGGCAGACACCCACCCCTGCCATCTTCCCTCGATGTCCTGAGAAAGCTAAGGACTGCTACGTGGATGCCATCCCACTCATCTGGGGCATGGCAGGCAGTTGGTTGGCCACACCCTCGCGCTGCTCTTGCCTTGCACTGCTCTTTGGGGCACCCATGCACACATACGCTGGTGTTCAGGTTATGACCCCCGCAGCCGCTTGCAGCAGCTGTGACAGATACACCATCACCATATTATCTACTTAGTTTTGAGAGACGAGCTCGTTTGGTGGATGTTGCTGGGGTACTGGGTGTGATTTGGCTACTGCATGGTGGCTTTGCCTGATGGTCTGCTGGTATCGCTGAACAAAACCCTGTACCTCCTCGTTTAGGTGAGATTTGGGTGGCGCATAAAGGTTCTGCATCCTAAGGGAACCCTGAGTTATACAGAAGTCTTTGAGAAAAGAGCTGAGTTCAGTGTTCCGGTGAGGCTGGCACCTGGATTAGGACGAACGCTCCCATTAAAAAGCCAAATCTTTCCTCGATACTCTACTTCTTCCAGTTAAGGGAAAGTACTTTTTTTTTTTTTTGGCTATGGGATATCCTTTTGGTTATTTGTGATTAACGAGTTTGCATCCTTTTCCTTTATGATGGTGTGTGTGTGTACATTAGGTCCTGATGTGTGCTAGACAACGGGCTACCCACAGCCCACCTGATTCTTAATTTTTCTTCCGTATCACACAGCTATAATAGCCAAACCAAACAGCCTATTAGGAAGACCAACCCAGCCAATGCATGGGCTCCCCCCACTGGGCTGTGGTGCCCAATGAACACACACTTTGATGGCTAGTATATGATGACAGGAATCCCTTCCCTTGAGGTAAAGAATTTCCCATCATGGGATTGCTCAGATTGTGTCTGAACCCAAAGCCATTAGATACCTGCTTTGTTTAATACAAAGGTAGAAAAAAAAATAAAAGACTTCAGGCTTTATTGGAATGCTTTGTGTGTAGGGATAGGGGGTAAATGTCTCCATTAAAAAAAATAGGGGTCTCACTGTGGGATTATTTTTCAATAAGAGCAGAAACCTTGCCACAGAGCCCGTGTTAAGTACAAGGCCCGACACAGAGATCATGAAAACTACAAAGCCATGGAAGGTTTCTCCTAGTGTCCCTGTTTGTCCCGTGTCAACACTGCCGTTTCATCTCAGCCCTGACAACCCTGAGCATACGGATCCAGCGGGGATCAAATGATGGCACCCTCATATCAGAGTGAGTTCTTAGCCCCTCCTCGGTCTCTCCTCCCGCAGCTTGTTACCCGATGTAGCTCCCAGCCAGAGTTGTTATTTTAAGAACCTAAAAATAGGAGTGTTTTGCTCACTAGGATGCCAGGAGGATTTTCCTGTGGTGCCAGACAAGCCACGTGGAGCCTCTGCTGAGGGGAGACCAGAATGCACCCCGTGAGCTGCCCTGGGCTCCCCTGGAGAGCAGTTGTAAATTTGGGCTTATTGGTTTTAGGTGATGGCTTTGCCCTCTCTTTTTTTATGTGTGCATTTAGTTATGATCGGGTCTGTACGTGGGTTTGTGCATACGAATGCAGGCACCTGAGGCCAGATATGTTGGTGTTCTTCTCTCCTGGAGCTGGAGTTACAGATGATTGGGAGCCACCTGATGTGGGTGCTGGGAACTAACTCTGGTCCTCTGTAGACCAGAGGCCTCTCCAACCAACCCCTTTCTATGGTTTGTTTGTTTTTGAAACAGAATCTCAGATCCTCTCGGCTGGCCTTGAACTCCTGATCCTCTTGCCTCTTACTGCCTGAGTGCTAGGAGTGCAGATGTGTGTCACCATGCTACAGTGTCATTGTCCTGTCTTTAAACAGACCGTGCCTGGTAGGACAGAATATGGGTCCTGCAGCCAAGTGAAGTGGTGGGCTCAGAGGCTGGGGGCGGGGGGCACATGTGTTCTCAACTACAAGCCCCCCAAAGGAGTGCTCCTGTTAGCACAGATCTGAATGCTGAGGGACCTGTGTTAGGCTTCTGCTTATAGAACAGTGACAGTAAGTTTGTTTGGATTTCCTTAATCCTTATCTGTTTCAGAATCCTGTTCAGGGTAACACGTGGCCTCCTAAGCCTTTCCTGGCTTTTGTTGGCCTCGAGAGTCACACAGATGACTGGTTATGTGTCTTGGAATATGCTTCAACTGGAATTTGTGTGGTTTTTTTTTCTTGTAGTATGTAGACTGAATGATTGGTGCTTAGGTGGAAGACCACGGAAGTGTGTGATATCTTTATTTCAGAGGTAGTCTGTGTACACGCTACATGATGTCACTGTCGATGTCAACCTTGAGCACCTGGGTGAGGTTGAGCTCGTCAAGTTTCTCCACTGTACAGGCACCCTGCTTTCCATATCGTTGGTGTGTCCATGTGCATGCGTGTGCTTGTGTGTGTGCATGCACGCTTGTGTGTATTGCTTCAGTACTGCCTGGCACTACAGAATGTCCCAGGCTCATCTTGACTGTTGCCTGCCATAGTTCCAGAAGGAACCATTTCTCCAAGAGACTCTGTTTTTGGCTTTCTTGAGGCTTTTTTGGCTTAGCTCCCTGTCCTCAAGTCAATTAGAATAACCAAATCAATAGCTAAAAGCAGGAAAAAAGGATTTGTTCAGTGTAGCCACAATTGGGAGATGGATGTGAGAGGGACACCAGATGTCATTTTCTCTCTTCCCTGGGTGCTCGTATTAAGTAAGCCCCCTCCCCTATTTGCTTTTTAATTATTAAATTAGCTGGTTAGTTGACTTATAAAGGACTGATGGCTAAGCCTGTCTTCTTGAGGCACAGACCTAATTTTGTAACCATTTATTGAGAATCTCAACAGAAACCAGATTGTGTGTGTTTGTGTGTGCGCGCGCATGCGTGCATTCTCTCTGCTTCTGGATTTATCAGCTGACAGAGCAAGGGATATGTGTATGTATACTAACACTTGTATGTGCACATCTAGACACTGTTTTAAGAACATAGGCTAAACTGGCCTCCAACTCACTGTGCAGCCTAGCTGGCCTTGAACTGTGACAATTCTCCTGCACCAGCTACACTTACAAGAGTGAGTGTGCCATCATACTCGGTGGGGGTGTTTCTCTATGTAACTGCGTCAGCAAACTGCAGAGATGAAGCCAGTAGGATGTTTGCATACACATAGTCAGGTGTTACCCAGTGATGGGGGTGTGTTCCAGGAAATACACTGCTGCTGCTACTCTCTGAACACTGGAGTATATTTACATACATTGGGGCACTAGTACCATCTGTGTACATAGGATAAATGGCATAGCTTACTGCTCCCAGGCTACAAACATGTAACTTTACTGGATACTACATGTAATTGTAACATAATGGTATTTGTCTAAATATGTTTATACATGTTGCAACATGCCTAAATGCTGAGAAAAGTGCAGTAAAAATAAACACCGTGGTCTACCTATACAGGACACTCTCAGTGGGTAGTACTTGCAGGGCTAGAATTTGCTCTGGAGGTGTTCTGGGACACTCATGCTGGGGAGATGTAACCAAATGCCTACCTACCCCAGACAGGGAACCTCTAGCTGACTGAAGAGTAAGGATCCACCACAGTCCAACTCGGTGAACCAGTGGGTTTTACTGTAGTGTTATTTACAGAAATAAAGAGTTAGGGGTTAACTTACAGGAGCAGAAATGACTCCGGGACAGCTGCCATCACCAGAGCTCACCCCATTGTGGGCCACAGCTTGAAACCAGGAGTGCCCTTCCAGCAACTCAACAGGTTGTAGAGCAGGTCTTCCAAGTAGCTGTTAGTCTGAGCCCCTTCTAGGCAGCTTGCTTGTCTGAGAGTACCCCTCAGTAGTCCTTTCTGCTTATATATACTTGGGGCAGGAGGGACCAAGTGAATGTGGTTGGTTTCAGGGACTTCCTGAAACCCAGTTGTTCACTTTGTGAGTTTAAGGGGCTTCCTAGGATGGATTATTTCACCTTCCTCTAGCCCAGTAGTTCTTAACCTTCCTAATGCTGCGACCCTTTAATACAGTTCTTCATGCTGTGGTGACCACCCCCCCCCAACCATAACATTATTTTTGTTGCTACTTCATAGCTGTAGCTTTGCTACTGTTATGAATCATAATGTAAATATCTGTTTTCCGATGGTCTTAGGCAACCCCTATGAAAGGGGTCTTTCTTGACCCCCCAGATTGAGAACCACTGCTTTAGAACATCCTGTGTCTTAAGGAGTCCTTCCAAAATTGGACAGTTTTAATCTTGGAGCAAACTGCCACACAGCAGGGCATGTTGGAAGCTAGCGTAACTAGCCCTGACAAGTTCACCACTGTGGTCTTGAGATGTGCTGTGCCCAGGCTAGGCCGAATCTATACCAAAATATTTTTCTCTTTTCAAGAACAATTGCCATAGTTGTTTACTGTGTGATTTTTGTTGTTTTATAAACTTTAGAAAACTTTTCTAGTGATTATTAGCTTAAAATACATATATATATATATATATATCCTAAGATCTTAGGGAATATATATATATATACACACATAGACACACACATATGGTCTATATAGATATATATCTTAGGATATCTCTCTCTATATATCTTAGGCTATATCTATATATATCTTAGGCTATATCTATCTATATATATCTTAAGATAGTTAAGAGATTATATATATACATGTGTATATATACATATGTATATTTATACACATATGTGCAATTTTAAGGTTTTTGCTTGTTTGTCTTTTGCTAAATGGACACACTAACACAGTGCTTGGCCTAGGATCACATAGCATCAAGACCATCAGTGTCACTGTCTTTTGCACATCCTGTCGCTCTGGAAGGACTTCAGGGTAAGTAACCTCTTAAGGTGACAGTCCTGCCACTGTCTTCTTATTTTTAATTATGCACGCGTGTCTGTGTGTGTGTGTTTATTTGTTGGTGGGAATGCAGGTGCTGGAGATGGTCATAAGAAGGTGTCTGATCCTTTGGTGCTAGAGTTATAGGCTGAGGTGCACTCTGGTGTGGATGCTGGGAATTAACTGTTCTGCTAGAACAGTACCTACTCCTAATTGCTGAGTCATCCCTCCAGCTCCACCAGTGCTTTTTTCTGGATCTCTCCTGCCCCTCTGTTTTCCTGTAGAGGTACAGCCATGCTGATGGCTGGGCTTGCTTCTTTGTGTCATAGGCTGTTTATGAAGGGATAGGTAAGGTCCTGTGGATTCTTCTGCCTTGATGAAAAAAACCTTTGTTTCCGGGATGTATGCAAATGTTTATTATGGGTCTTGGTGTAGGAGGTTCTTCTGTTCATGTGTTGCTTTCATTGGTTAATCAATAAACTGCTTGGCCTGATAGGGCAGAACTTAGGTAGGCAGAGAAGACAGAACTGAATGCTGGGAGGAAAAAAGCAGAGAGCCGCCATGGAGACACCATGGATCTCCTGCCTGAGACGGACGCTGGTTACAATCTTGCTGGTGAGCCACAAACATGTGGCGATACACAGATTAATAGAAATGGGTTAAATCAAGATGTGAGAGTTAGCCAATAGGAGACTAGAGCTAATGGCCAAGCAGTGTTTTAATTAATACAGTTTCTGTGTGATTATTTCGGGTGTAAGCTAGCTGGGTGGCCGGAACAAAGGGACCCTCTCCATTCAGCAGGGATTGATGTGATTGTGTGAAGACTGAGAATTCTCGGGACAGGTCATCTATTAGTTGGACAACTAGAGAAACTCACGATGTAACTGAGAGCCTGGAGTGTGAAGGAGTCCAAGAGGAAGAGGGCGGCATAGCTTGGGAAAAGATAAAATTCACTTTTCTTTTTCTTGATTTTCCGAGACTGGTTTCTCTATACAACAGTCCTGGATGTCCTGGAACTCATTGTGAAGACCAGGCTGGCCTCAAACTCACAGAGATCCGCCTGCCTCTGCTTCCGAGTGCTGGGATTAAAGGCATGCGCCACCACTGCCTGCAGAATTCACTTTTCTTCTGCCCCCGTTGATGTGATTGGACGATGTCCTCCTAGGTTCAGGGTGGATCATCTTAATGTATCGATTGAAACACCAGTTTCTTCTGGAAATATCCTCAGCGTTATGTCCAGAAATAGGAATATCCTTGGAATTAGAGATGGTGCTGTACAGTTAGATACATGGGCATTCCTTTGTCAAGTCTAAGCATCTTTCTTGATGCTTCATTTGTAGTAGCTGTGTGTAGTAGCACCAGGATTGTTAAGCTGTACTCCATGGAGTATGTACCTACGTACATGTATTTCTTTGTGTTTCTTGTTTTAGACTCAATTTATGTCCAGTTACATGTGAATGTGGCTCTCCTTGCCCACTTCAGTGAGATGGGTCCCAGATCGCTTACACAGTTAGATGGTTTTTCCTTAAAAACCAGTGAAGATTGGTCACGCTTGAGGCCATCTAGGTAGTCTGTGTTCTCATCTGGAACTTGTATGGCTTATTCTTCATACTTCACACTGTAGTGGGCTATTGAGTTAATATTTGTCACCGATGTAAAGTCTGTTGTCTAGGTTATTTCTTTCAGTTAAGCACCAGCTGCTGAAAACACTTTTCCCACCAAGTTGCCTTTGCTCCTTGTCAAAGATCGGATGGGTGATTGATTGCATCTTTGAGGGTCTGTTCTCTCCTACTGGCCTGGGTAGGGGCTTGACCATCATAGCTCTGCAGAACAGCTTTGAATCATCTTAAATCTGTTCTCCAGAGTTTGTTGGCCCTTGCTTTTCCTTCAGTTGTCAATATTTATGAAGTAGCATGCTGGGATTTTTACTCGTGTTGAGTTGAATCTACACGACCACAATAGCTCCGGTGTCTCCCATTGACGTTTTTTTTTTTTTTTTGGCTCCTCTTCCTCAGCATTTTGTAATGTTATGCATGTAGATCTGTGCATATTAGTTAAGCTTGTGCTGGAGAAAAGTGCCTTTTACTATTGTCCGTAGTGACTTACTTTGTTTTTGTTTTTCTTCAGAGTCTCGACATTCATTCCTGGCACACAGAAAAGGAGTTGTCATAGGGTAGCATGCTATCTTACAAGTACTATACTTTTGGTTATTAGTTCCTTAAGGTTTTTGTTTTGTTGAGCAAACATGTCATCTGTGAACCGAGTTTTATTTCTCCCTTCCCCATCTGTGCACGCTTTATTTCCTTTTTTTGTCTTGCTGTGTCAGTTAGGACTTTCAGTATGTTGCTAAGTGGGAATGATGTGAAAAAAAGTGTCCTTACCATCTTCTTCATTGTCCAGGGATGGTTTCAGTTTCTTTCTTACCGTTCAGTATGGTAACTGTAGGGCGCTCTGTGTGTATGTTGAGAGAGATTTCCAGATTATAGAAATTTTCAACTCCTTGGTGGTTGGTTTTTGTTTTAATTAATCATGAGTGCGTGTTAGATCTCTTTTCAAATACTTTTCCTGTACCAACTGGCACAGGAATTTTACCTTGATGATATTTTTTTCTAATGTATTATCCTTGTATACCGAGTGAGTCGCAATTGCCCATGGAGTTTAATTCATGTTATGTGATGTTGGATTCTTTTTTGCTGATGTTTTGTTGATGACTTTCTGCAAGGGTTAGATATGGTAGCTTTCTTTTTTCAGTGGCTCCACCAGTTTGGTTGTTTCAGGAATGCAGGGTTCCTGTCACAGTTGAATGCGCTAGAAGAGTGGTTTCTGAAGAGATTGCGGGGAATGCCGTCACTGCCTCTTAAGGTTTAGTAGTATTTGCTGGCGAACACATTTGCGTTGGATAATTTGTCAGGCTATTGCTATTGATTCGGTTTCTTTTACTAGATAAAGGTCTGTTAAAATGACTCACTATTCCTTGAGTTTTGGTAGTTCATTTCCTTAAAGGATTGTGCCCTTTTGTATAACTTATTGAATTTAGAGGCATAAAATTATTTACAGTCTCTCCTTATGGTTAATACCCTTGGGTATTTGCGCTAATTCCTCCTCCCAGGAGGATCTCAGCATCTTGGCTGCGTTGAACACCTCCTTAGCCAAGGATGACCCAGGTTCCCGATCCTCCTCCACCTATGGAGCACTGGGATTATAGGTTGGCAGCCTCACACCCAATTTATGCCATGCTGGGAATCAGAGCCCAGGCTCTTACCATGCTGGGCAGACACTCTACATCCCTTGCCTTCTGTCCCTTTCTAGTATTGGTAACTCGTCCTTTTCTTCTTTCCCTGGTTACCCTAGGTAGGGCTTTGCCAATTTTAATTGATCTTTTAGTGTTATTTTCTTCTCTATCTTTTAGCTTTTATTGACTTCAGCTTTGATTTTTCTTTTGCATTAGGATCAGATTGCTCTTTGGCTTTCTAATGTATTGGCTTAGGTTATTGGTTCCAGGTCTTTGTTGTCCTAACTCATGTACTTGATGTTGTAATCTCCCCAAGCAATCCTTTTGCTCTATCCTACACATTTGTCTAATTTGTAAAACCTCACTTCCATGTGGTTAAGATATTTAAAAAAAATCTCTTGGTGTTTATTTTTTTTTAATTTGACCTGTATTATTTGAAGTTGTTTAATCTCTAAATTTTGGGGAAATTCCCAGCTTGCTTTCTGTTCCTTGGCTTCTGGTGTAACTCCTTTGTGGTCTGAGGGTGTGCTTGTGTGATCTCTGTTCCTTTCAGACAGGATTTGTTTTAGGTCCATCTTGGTACCTGCCACCGTACACTTGAGATGCACTGTCTGGTGCCCATGAAGGGGTCCATAAACAGATTAGATTCTGTGACTTGATACTGTTTGGGGTAAATGTGGACTCATGCCTCAGTGTTTTTCTGAAGGCTCGGTCTGCCAGTTATTAGGAGATGGTTATTGAAGTCTCCCACTAGAATGCTAGACTCCTCTGTTTTCCCTGAAGTTTACCACTCTGGTCGAAAGGATGTAGATGTGCTGTTAGGTAATTCGTGTTAATGACTGGTGTGCAGTCCTTCAGAAACCTTCAGTGTTACATAATGCCTCTCTTAACCCTGATAGTGTTTCCTGTTATGAAATCTGTTTTGTCTAAAATTAACACATCTGCTCAGTTTTATCTGGTGTTAGTCTAGTATCTCTTGGTATGCTTACCTTCCTTATCCTAGTATTTAAAAATTGAAACTTCTTTTAAAAAAATTTAAAATGTTGCATTTGTATATATTCATTATACAATTGGTGTGATGTTTCCATTGTTACTTTCATACAAGTGTATTGTACTTTGGCCATGTTTGCTTTCTTTATCAGCCCTTGCCTCCTCCTCCTTCCCTTCCCTTTTCTCAAATAGAAACCTCTTACATACACACACACATACACACACACACACACACACACACACTATTTAGATTTGGCGTATGAGAGAAAATCATGTTTATCTTTCTGAAACTGGCTTAATTTGCTGAATGATCTCAGGTCCCATCCATTATTCTGCAAATGACAAGATTTTGCTTTCTATAGCTTTTGAAATCCATTTTAGTTGGTATATTTAGACCAGAAATATATTTAGAACAGTAATTCTCTTTTAGAATATAAAAAAGTGTATTTTATGGATAGAAGTGCCTGTATGTAAGTGTATCACATGTGTGCAGCGCTCTCAGAGGCCAGAAGTGGGCATCAGATCCCTTGGGACTGGAGCTGCGGATGGTTGTGAGCCTCCAAGTGGGTGCTGGGAACTGAACTTGGGTCCTCTGGAAGAGCATCAGTGCCTTTGTAACTGCGGAACCATCTCTGCAGCCCACTCCAGGATTTAAAAAGAAATGTTTACTATTGTTTTCTAGACAGAAGCCTGCTATATATTCCAGACTGGCCTTCAGTCTGTGTTCTTCTGCCTCTGCTGGATTACTGCCCAGTACTACTGTGCAGCGTTCTCTCAGTTTTAGGGATGGTTTCACTGGGTGTAGGTTTCAGGGCTGGTGTTTGCTTTCACATGAGCTCGTGCCCCTGCCGCTGTGCTAGATTACAGGCTTGTGCTGCTTTATGTGGTTCTTTCAGTTCCGAAGGATAATGGGTCTCTCTGGGTGTGGATTTGCAGGTTGGCTTTTCAATTCATTCTTGGAGTTCTCTCTCCATTTAAATGTCCTGCCTGTCCTTGCCTTTCCATTAGAAGGGTTATTAACCTGTTAAATAGGATTATTATAAACTCCCCATCTGTATCAGCACGGTCAGCATCTCAGTGATTGTGCTTTCTCTCTGAGACTGTCACTATGGGAAAGCCAGTCACACTGCATCGGGTACGAGGAACTGAAGGTTTCATCAATGCCCTGGCTGGATGTTTGAAGGTTGGCTACCACTGTAGACGCCAGGACTTTGACATTCATCAGATGTGCTCATTCTGATGCCCTTCCGTTTTTGGGTTCCTTTAAAGATTTTTTTTTTTCAGACAGTGTGAGTCTTAGTGCTTTACCCTCTCATGTGGCATCACTGTACTAGGGGTTTTTGGGAGTTGGTTCTGTGATCATACCGGCAAATCGCAGTGTGATGGGCCTGTGATCTTCACGAATGTTTCTTGGTCACGCCTGTCCATCTTTGAGGACAGAAAAGCCAGAGGAAATGTAGGACTTGGCCAGTGCTTGGATAAGGCTCTGGCCACTCCTCCGTGGAAGTCCAGGATTTTGATGAGTGCAGCGCACAATACCTGTCTTCCCTCTATGCGCTACCATACAGTTTGCGAGCTTCGAGCTAGGGGCTGGAGATTGAAACACACAAAGACACACAGAGAGACAGAGCTCTAGTCACTGGTAAGAAGCCCTTTTATTCAGTAGCGCCACGGAGGCTTATATACCTAACACAGTCAGGTGGGCCAACAGGTGAAAACCTCTGATCCTCAAGGCCAAGGCAACACGCGCTCGTGAAACAGAGCTGGTGGGGGCTGGAGAGACGGCTCAGAGGTTAAGAGCATTGTCTGCTCTTCCAAAGGTCCTGAGTTCAATTCCCAGCAACCACATGGTGGCTCACAACCATCTATAATGGGGTCTGGTGCCCTCTTCTTGTCTGCAGGCATACACATATGCAGAGTATTGTATACATAATAAATAAATAAAAAATAAAAAAAAAAAAAGAAACAGAGCTGGTAAACAACTTTGACACAGCTTTCAGTAACTCACATCAGAAGGAAAGTGAAGATCTCTAGCAGGGAAGAGCAGCTGGAGGCCAGGACTCCAAATGGTCTCAGCAGATGAGGAGACTGTAGAGGCCATTGCACAGTGTTACTCTGTACCTTCCCAGCCTGGTGGGTGCCTGATGTTAAAGCCCATGCAGCTCAGAGGGTTCCCTTGAGACCGTAGTCCTGGGATTGGCCTTTATGCACTCAATCCCCATGCAGCACTTCACCAGCGTCGCTCTTCGGTTGTTCCTGCAGTCGGTGGCTTTACCGAGGAAATCCTCCCCATCTGTGACTCTGGATTCTCCTGGATGTCTCTCGATTTGGTGATTGTGGTTTGATCCGTGACCTCAGTTCTCTGGTGAGCTGAGGAAAGGTCCCCCTTTCTCAGGCTGCTCAGCTTTTTCTTGTGTGGATGGGATGACTTCCAGGCTCCGCATGGTTGAGCCAAGAGTGGAAGTCCCCTTGTGGCTTCCTTCACACAGCCTCCCCCACTGTCCCACTAGTTGAAGAGGCTGGGGTTATGTAAGACCTTTCAAAAGCACCTGAATCTTAGAGGGGGAAGTAACCACTCTTTCTAGTCCAAAAAAAAAAAAGTCCCTGCTTTTCTGAGTTGGTACCCACCTCCCCTCCATTCTCGTTTCCATGGCTCCCTGAGTCCCTCAGGAGGCTGGGGTGATAGCTGGGTGCTAAGTGCTTGCCTCTTGTGCACAAAGTACTGGATTTAATCCTCAACACCGTCAATCAAACAAAGAATGGGTTCTCTGTCAAACTTGGAAGTGCCAGGGGTCTGTGTGGGTTGGGTGGATGGGTCATTGAGCTCTTTTCTAGTTTTTCTTCGGCCTCTCTATCCCAGCCCATCTTTGCTAGACAAATGTCTTAGCTCAGTAGTCTTTTGCAGACACACCTTTAGCCCTCCTGCCTAACAGCTGCTGATCGGACCTCCTATCCAGAGAGGCCCTGCTCCCGCAGACAGCCATGTGGGTTTCTTTGTAGCGAGAGTAGTTCTGGCTATACAGTATTGTGCCCTTTATCCTTCTCCTGGAGAAGGTTGTTAAGTGAGGGCGGAACAGTTGGAGGCTGGGTAGCATGAGGAGGACATCTGCCAGGGAGGTTATCTTGCATGGATAAGTAAAACATGCTAAGAGTCATAAAAGCCAGGCTTGGTGTGGGGGGGGGGCACGTCTGTAATCCTTACTCAGAGGGCTGAGGCAGGAGGATGGTAAGTTAGGCGTTAGACTGAGCTTGCTCAAAAGGATTTTCTCAGTGTTGGGTTTGGTGTAGCTGCAGGTTGCAGACTTTGTGGGAAGAATACTGTAGGAGTAGATTGTAGTCAGAAGTAATGGTGTAGAGAGCCCACTTTTCTAAGTGTTGATTGTATATGTGAATACAAATGGAAGTCTTAAATGTATATATACATTTGTACAAAAACATATGTGCACAAATTATATAAATATATATGTACCTATGCACACATCTGTGTGCATACACATAGTCATCTATATGTTTGGTTTTTTTTTTTTTTGAGACAGGGTCCCACCATGTAACTCCAGCCGTCCTATAACTCACTGTGTAGACTAAGTCTGGCCTTGGACTCAGAGATCTGCCTGCTTCTGCCTCCCAAGTGCTGAGATTAAAGCATGTGCCACTATATCTGGCTTTTCTAGTAAGTTTTTATTTAATTGAAAAGATGCCACAGAAAATGGGTAAATACACCACTTGACTCCGAAGTGACCTGTTACAGAAAAGGATAGTACAGATGGGTCTCCACATCTGAGGGTTTAGAGTCGGTGTTTTTTCTCTATGTAATGGTATAGAGTCGATCTGTAGAATTGGAGTTTTGAATTTGAACCTTCCCCTGGATAGGTGCTACAGTCCTCATGGGATGCTGGGCAGTGGTGGGCAGCTACAGCTTACAGTCAGTCCCCAGAGCATGAGTGGTGCTCTCCCATGGGTGGTGCAGTCTACCCAACATGAAGTAGCTTCGTGTGGTCAGTAAGAGTCTCCCCAGGCTTGTTCCCATGTAGGAACAGACCGTTAGGTGGGAGCAAATGCAGTTGTCCACCTTCAGCTCAGGGCATGTCCATCACAGCAGAAAGCCAATCCTTTCTTTGTATCATATATCTATATCTAGACACACACACATGTCTGCCATATATAGCACATCATGCGTATAGCACATGTATATCATATATGTGTATGTTACATGTATATGTTATGTATATCTCACACAGGTATGTCACAAATGTCTGCCATACATGTTTTTCATCCACATCACACAAATACGCATATAATAAATATCACGAATATCATATCATGTATATCATGTACACCTTACACTTATATATTATGTATATCACACATATATGTACATCATATATCACATAGGTGTGTGTGTATGTGTGCATGTGACTCCCAATCTGTGAAGGACTTGATAGATTTTCCTCTCACAGTGTATTTCTGGAGCAGGTAGAGGTAACACTCAGTATTTTGGATGAGGCCCAGGATAAAGCAGTAGCAGGAACAATACTTAACACAGTGCTTTTTGTGATCCAGGCAGCACTTCAAGTAACAGACATGAAACTCATGTAATTCTCTCAATTACTTTTACAGGGTAGTGTTATTCCATTCTATACAAAGTAGTGTTATACTATACAAGTTATTCTTTTTTTTTTTTTTTTCAAATAAGGAGACCAGAAACACCAGAAGTTTAAGCACTTTAAATCACATACACCAGGTTTGAATTAGAAATCTGACTTGTGGGACGCTGCTCTTTTCCCCAGGTCTTGTTGCTGTAGCTGATGCAGGTAGACTCCGGATGCTGGGGAAATGGGAGTCTTTTGTGAGAGTTCAGGAATGTGACCTGAGGCTTCTTGCCTGTGACTGCTCCTGTCTTAGTCACTTTTCTGTTGTTGTGTTAAGACACCATGACCAAGGCAGAGTTTATTGGGGGCTTATAGTGCCAGGGGACTAGATCCATGGCCATCAGGGCAGGGAGCATGGCAACGGGCAGGCAGCTGTGGTGCAGGAGCAGCTGAGAGCCTATGTCTCTATCTGCAGGCTGAGAGACTGCCAGAAGGAAGGAAGAACTGTGGAACTCTGGGTGAGAAGGGCCACGGAGTGTTCAAAGCCTGGGGCGCTGTTCTGTAGGAGGAAAGAGACTCGGCCTGTGAAGTCTCAGACGGAAGCAAAGACTCCACCAGGCCATTGGTGTGAAGAATCTGTGGTTCTGGTCAGCTGCAGCTTGAAGAATGGGCTGCGATTAATAAGAGACCAGAATTGCTAAAGTAAAAACCTCTGCTTTGCTGGGACACTTGATTCAGGTCAGTTGGAACCTGAGAATTTAGTGGTTAAGAAGAGAGCAGCATCGCTGAGGCGAAGCCATCTGGGAAGTGATTTTTCAGAGTCAGTGCCCTGAGACTCTGTTCATGAAGTGGCCGCGGTTGTTCCTTGTGCTGACAGCTGGTCTTGGTAATGTGTAAGTTTCCCCAGGTGGTACTGGCGAAGGCATGAAGGGGTCGTGGAGAGCAGCTGGGGCTTAGCGCTGTGAGAGACCCGGAGAGTCCATTGGTGAAGGTGCAGCCTCTGTAGCAGCTAAAGGCCTAGGATTGAAGGGATCATACAGAGAAGTTGAGGCTTGGTACCTTGAAGAGAGCCCAGGAGAGGATAATGGTGAAAGAGCAAGCCAGTAGACAGCAAGCTTCCATGGCCTCTGCGTTGGCTTCTGCCTCCAGGTTCCTGCTTTGTTTGAGTTACTGACTGACTTTGGAAGTGTAAGCCAAATAACCCTTTCCTCCCCAGGTTGCTTAGGTCATGGAGTTTTATTACAGCAACAGGAACTGCGCTCTGAACAGGACCATTCTTGTTCAGACCACCCCAGCTCCCATGCATGGGAGCAGGAGGATGTGTGCCAGCTCGGCTGCCCGGCCTGGTCTGCCCTGGACTCACAAGTGTCCTTTCTTCTGTCTCCCTTTTAAGGTCGCCTTGTGGGCGCTCTGGATGCGGTGCTAGATTCCAGTGCACGCGTTGCTCCATTTCGGATCCTGCTTCAAGTCCCCGGGTCCCAGGTTTATTCTCCCATAGCATGTGGTGAGTTACTGACTGGATCAGACATTTACTGGGCCATAGCCACTGGTGAGTTTTGTTCCAGGTGGAATGTTCCAAACCTAACCAGCGAAGCATGCGAGTGTCTGCATGTCAGTGACGTTTGAACGGTAACATCCTGGAGCCTTCGGCAGCCCTCTCTTCCTCCTCTTCTCCTGCACATACTTCTCTCCCTCTTTATCCACTGCCTCCTGTTTCCTGGTTTTTGTTTTTTTTCCCTTAACCACCATAGTATGTAAATGCTGCGAATCTGGGTGTGTCAGGTTCCAAGAGGTCCCGGAGCACAACTATAGCTCCATTTGAGTTGAACCATTTTCTTTGTAATCTTGCTCTGACCTGTGTGTGCCCGGGTGTGCACACCCACTGTACTGACACAGGGGCGAAGTCTGAGGGCTCTATCTGATTTGGACAGCATTCTCTCCTTGTTTCACACAACGGGGGGGAGCTAGACACAAAAGAAGAACATGACTCTCCCGTGTGCTGAGGGAATTTGGAAAACACCTCACTCCTCAGGACAGGACTTGAGGGTCTTGTTCTTCCTGGTGTTGCATTGAGCCCCTAGGGTCATCCCGAATGGAGCTGTCACACCCCAAGAAACACTGTGTCAATGAAGCCTAATGTCTGTTTTATTCTATATGAGTAATATATTTAAAAAATAAGAAATACCACCCGAGAGCCTTTCTTTGAATGCTGGAGTCAGTGTTAACCTTCGGTCTCGTTCCAAAGCCACAGAGAAACCCTGTCTCGAAAAACCAAAAAAAAAAAAAAAAGAAACCTTCGGTCTCTGTGTGCCCATGGACATAGTGTCTCTAGCTTTGCACTGGGTACAGTAAACTTTGCTCATTGCTCCTGTTCAACAGCCATACTGGGCTTTTCCTTTGGAAAAGGCTGAAGTTCGGAGAAACTTCTCATTCCCATCTGCCATCCCATCCTGAACACTGTTAACACCTGGGCATGCTCTTGTCTGCCATTTTTTTCATAACTAGGGCAGGTTGTTCCAATTAAAAAATGATCTATAAAGCAATCACCTTTCAGCACTACTAAGATATATCTGTTGCCTCAAACTCTAGCTGTCCTGAATACCTTCAAGTTACACCAGATGGACATTTTCTGATCAGCTTTCTAGTGGGCCCAACAAGGATGGTTACAAAAGTGGATACATATAATTTTATAAAAGCCGGCTTATCTGACAGTGCCATTTTATAAAGAAAATGTTGCATTTAGTTAGTTTCAATAGGAAAAAAAACTAAAGAGGAACAAGACTTCAGATGTTTAGACTAGAGATTGTTTTTTCAAAAAGGTTCATGTCAGGTTAAGGCCAGGGACTTTGTTAACAGTAGGAAGCTAGAGTTGCAGGGTTTGAAAAACAGCGACAGTATTCTGTCACCTTATGGGACAAGTGTACCAGCATATTTTCCCTTCTGCTTCTCCTCACTAAAGACAAACTGTTGATGTTGCAAGCCCCATTCAGACCTACAACGGTATTCCATTATTATTCTCTGACGCATGTCTGTAGGTGTGGTGTGGTTCTTTGCATAGTATGTACGAAGGCCAGAGGATGATACTGTCTGTATGCTTTTGAGACTTAGTCTCTCACTGAACCTGGAGCTCTCTGCCTAGGCTCGACTGGCTGGCCAGTGAGCCCTAAGGATTGCCCGTCTCTGCTGGATTCTAGCTCAGAGGTTGGAGATGCTGTTGTGTGGATGCTGGTGATCTGAGCTCAGGTTCTCACTGTTGTGTAGCCAGTACTTTATCCATGGAGCCGGCTCTCTCCCCGGCTCCTGTATTTCCTTCTGTTGTTTGTCTCAGGTCTTTGGGATGGTGTTATACTTGCAGTCAGGTATGACTTTTCCCATCCTGGAACCCTCATTTTGTTTCATTTCTTTCCTGGGGAACTAGAGCAGCACTTCTTAATCTTTGGGGGTTGAATGACCCTTTCACAGGGAGGGGTCACCTAAGGCCTTTGGAAAACACAGATGTTTATATTACAGTTTGAAATAGTAACAAAATTACAGTTATGAAGTAGCAACGAAAATAATTTTTGTAGGTGGGGGTCACCACAACATGGTTAAATGTACTGAAGGGATCACAGCATTAGGAAGGTTGAGAACCATTGGACTAGAGTTTCACTGAGTAGTCCTGGCTGGCCCGGAACTCTCTGTAGACTAGATCAGGTGTCTTTGCCCCCCACTCCACATCCCTGCCCAAGTGCTGTGATTAAACGTATGAGCTTCCCACTTTCTCTTCTATGAGGTTCAGTGTGGCTGGCTTTATGTTGAGGTCTTTGTTTCATTTGGACTTGAGTTTTGTGCATGGTGATAGATATGGGTCTATTTTAATTTTTCTACATGTTGATATCCAGTTATGCCAACACTATTTGTTAAATATGCTTTCTTTTTTCCATTTGATATTTTTTTGCTTCTTTGTCAAAAATCAGGTGTTTGAAGGTGTGTGGATTAATATCTGGGTCTTCAATTCGATTCCATTGGTCCTCCTGTCTGTTTTTATGCTTATACCAGGCTGTTTTCAGTACTGTAGCTCTGTAGTAGAGTTTGAAGTCAGGGATTGTGATGCCTCCAGAAATTCTTTTATTGTACAGGATTTTTTTTTTTTTTGGCTATCCTGGGTTTTTTGCTTTCCCATATGAAGTTGAGGTCTTTCCCATATTCTTTCGAGGTCTGTGAAGAATTTTGCAGGGATTTTGATGGGCATTGCATTGAATCTGTAGATGCCATTTTTACTATGTTAAGTCTGCCTACCCAAGAGCATGGGAGATCTTTCCATTTTCTGGTGTCTTATTCAATTTCTTTCTTCAAAAATTTAAGGTTCTTGTCATATGAGTCTTTCACTTGTTTGGTTAGAGTTACTCTGAGATATTTTATGCTATATTTGTGGCTATTGTGAAGGGTGATGTTACTCTGATTTCTTTCTCAGCCCATTTATCATCTGCATACAGGAGGGCTACTTATTTTTTTTTTTTTTTAGTTCATCTTGTGTCCTGCTACATTACTGAAAGTGTTTATGAGTTGTAGAAGTTCCTTGGTAGAAATTTGGGGGTCACTTATGTAAACTATCATATTATCAGCAAATAGAGTTTAACTTCTTCAACACATTGGCACAGGAGACCACTTCCTAAATATAACCCCAGCATCTCCCTTTCTCCCCAGGGTGTTCCATTTTCTTCTGTCCATGTCTTATGTTCAATGAGAATTCTGTATTCTCATCTGTCTGTGTTCTTTGCCATCCTGTGTGGTACTGCTCCTCATCTCCTTCATGCTCAGCACCCTCCCTTCTGATGCTCTGTTGAGTGTTGGCATGCTGTCACTTTGTGCTTGGGTTATGGAAGACTGATGTCCTGCTAGACGGGATATGGGAGTGAGCATCCCCTTCATTCCTCACAGTTATCCTGGGTGCGCCCTACCTCAAGCAGAAGCATTTGGCCACCGTCTGGATTTGAAACCTTGGGTGTGACTATTTGTAGTTTTGTCTCCTTATGACGTTGGCTTTGTAGTACTCCCAGAAGCTAGGTAGAAGTCAGCCCGAATTGCTGTGGTTTCCATTGAGTCTACACCCTTTGGAAATACAACTGCAGGGTATGGTTCTTAATGTCTGCAAGGCATCAGCCCCTTGGCTGTAGTAGCTCAGTTGCTTCTTCCAGTTCTTCAGCAGATGTTAATTGCTCCTGATTTTTCAGTACTTTCCAACCATCTTTTCACTTAAAAATTTCAGAACACTTTCCATGCCCGCTTACCCCACCCCCCAGATTCTATTCCTTTGTAGGGTCTGGATCCTGCTACACACCAGGCATGTGGGGGATACTGTGGAGAGCGTGTCAAATGTGGGCTCCCTCCACCCAGCCTTACAGAGCCATGGGAGGTACACACAGCGGTACGGGAAAGACTGGTACAGGATAGAAGTGGGCTGTGAATACTGCAGAGGACAGGGTGGCTAGAAAACCCTGAAGGGAGCGTGTGTGCGCCTTTTATGCCATGCATTTCCAGATTCCCTGCTACTGCCTTCTGGGGCTGCTCTGGCTCCCCACCATGCCAGGGCCGCTGTCCTGTGCAGCAGAACCCATTCTCTCTCTGGTGATCCAGGATGGCTTCCTGCAGTTTGCATTTCGCTTGACTTGTGCTTTAGACTTGACACAGGCTGGGTCTGCAGAGGTGTCACTTTCTGCTGCCATCTTGCTTGCAGAAGGTCCCCCAGACAATATTTATCTTTTCAGCGTGTTTTCTCTGTTGAGAAATGTGAGCACATTCAGGCTGGGATCTGTGAGGTCAGTGGAGACGCTGAGGTCTCCGTTGACAGTCACGTAGGCATCTTACACTCTGATTCACTCACCATAGCTAATACTGCATTGTGACCTGAGCATTGAGGAAGGTCCCCACCCATGGTTTGGGGCTCTGGTAAAGTAGAATGCTGTAGGAAGTGTCTGTGTCTAACCGGGAAGAGCAGTCTGCAGGAACAATCCAGATCTTCACTTAAGTGTGACTGTCACATGGTGGGCTGACAAGGCTGAGCGGAGCCTTTGAGAGTTTGCTTGCTCTTTTGAGGCGGAGGTCAAAGGAGATGGGTAGATTGTCTCATGGGTCAGTTATTTTACTTGGCAAAAGATCTGAAGATCATCAAGGTTCCGGACAGAGACAGGATACGTTTTAACAGCATGGACCAAGCAACCATAAGACTCTAGAAAGACAAGCAACTTCTGTGACTAAGGAGCTGAAGTCAGTTCTTGCGGGGGAGACGCTGAATTGTTGGGGAAGTTGCAGACAGAAATGGGCCCAGCCCTCCAGGTTAGAACCCAGATATTCCCTTCCCTAGCAACAGTCACCTGCTTCTGCGCGTTCCCACGTTCTCTCACCACTGGCATTGTTTCTTGTCTGCCTCCCTCACGGATATGCTAACACTGGGAGTCTTTCTGGACAGTGACCTTCGATGCCCAAGACAACACTGAGTATGTCACCACCAGGTGAAAGAGTTGGGAAGAGGGGGACACAGGCTCCTCTGTGAGATGACGTGGGTTCACGTGGCCTTGGACGAAGAGTTTTGTCTTTATCTGAAGCACAGCCGGACAGCAGCTCTGCTGTGTACTTTCCTAGAGATTTGGTGATCTAAGGGCTGATGGAAGCGTTCCAGCACACTGACGGCAGGCCGGACTCGATGGGTCACTGCATGAAGGGCATTTCTGACTTAGGTGTTGGTTGCAACCCCACTGGTCATTTCAAATGAGTCTTGGGCCCTTTCTGGTAAGTCAGGTGTGCTGGCTGGTTTTCTGACAACTTGATACAAGCTGGAGTCATCAGAGGAGGGAGCCTCAGGCTGCATAGCATGTTCTTAGTGATTGCTGTGGGAAGGCCCAGCCCATTGTGGTTGGGGCTGTCTCTGGGCTGGTGGTCCTGAGTTCTGTAAGAAAGCTGAGCAAGCCAGTAGGCATGCTCCTTCATGGCCTTTGCTTCAGTTCCTGCCTTCAGGTTCCTACACTGAACTTTCCATGTCGGATTGCTATCTGTGTGAATCCAAATAATCCCTTTCTTCTCTAACTTGCCTTTTGGTCATGGTGTTTGCTATAGCAATAAAAACTCTTTAAGACGCCAGAAAACAGGCATTCTGGGGCACGTCACAAGCCTCCTTGTTAAACAGGTAGAACTCAGAAGGCAGAAGTTATGAATCTAAAAAAAAAAAAAATGTTTTGCTGAGCTTGGTGGTACTCAGGAGTTGAAGCCAGGAGGACTGCAAGTTCAGGTTCTGCCTGGACAATGCAGGTGAACTCCTGCCTCAAAATACAAAGTCGGAAACTCTCATTGGGCTACACTGTCCTTCACAAAGAATGCTGAGTAGACACTGGGAGGAGAGTCAGTAATTGCTGGGAGGGAAAAACTGAAAAAGGTGTGTAACCCTTGCCTAGACGGATGAGGCTGGAGGTGCTCTGTCTAAGCTAGGGGAGAAATGCTGGGAAATATCGGTAACAGTTCGTTATCATAACCTTTTCCTTCTGAGCCAGCATTGCACCCCTGAGCTGTGTTCCCACCGGGGCTCTGTTTATAATGGTGTCCTTCAGATGCTGACACAAGCTGGAGTCATCAGAGGAGGGAGCCTCAGGCTGCATAGCATGTTCTTAGTGATTGCTGTGGGAAGGCCCAGCCCATTGTGGTTGGGGCT
>NC_022028.1:24525381-24534862 GCF_000317375.1 Microtus ochrogaster | reverse complement strand
GTCTAGAGGAGACACCTTCCTAGCTGAATCACCGTCCAGAGGAGACAACTACTTCTGGACCTTCCTATCACATGCCTCTGGCCACCACCATTCTGTTATCTCTCTCTGGATTTGACTCACATCTCATTGGGGGAAATCATGCATGATTCATCCTTTTGAAAGCGGCTTGTCATGTCTTCTGGGTTCATTCATGTCATCGCGTGTTCTTGGTCCGTTTACGTCATCGCATGTCAGAATTTCGGGGTGGTAATCCAGGGTATGACAGCTTTCTTTTTGGAATTGGACATCTAACAGTTGGCCCATGAGTAGGAAGAGGACACGAGGCACGGAATGAGGGGGGCAGAATACCAGGAGCTAATCCCTAGTCAAGTGGAGAGGAGCAGGCTGGAGCCGTGGGTCTCCTCGTGTTGTTACCCTTTAATACAGTTCCTCATGTTACGGTGACCCCAACCATAAAATTATTTTTATTGTTACTTCATAACTGTAATTTTGCTCCTGTTAGAAATGATAATGTAAATCTCTGATATGCGACCCCTGTGAAATATCCCACCGGTTGAGAAACGCTGAGTGAGGGTCTGGACCTTGCTGAGTGGATTCCTATGCTGTGGCAAGCTTTGGGGCTCTCCCTGTAAGAATGAGGCATCCCTGTCATTGCAGTGTCCGGTGCTCTCAATCTTGTCCTGCACTTGAAGTCCAGGCCATCCGGGTCACGCTGTCCTCTGTAATTTCCACATGACATGTCCTGGTAATTTTCAGTGGTCCTCAGTGCTGTTGCAACAATGCTGCCATGCACATCTTACTCATCACCGTGTCTTTGAACACCGGGTGGGTTGTTTGTTGTCCACGTTTGATTTCTAGGAAGCACACAAAGAAAGAGAAGAACAGGAAAGAGCTTCTGCAGGGGCTCTGAGTTATCTGGTGAGAATCAGTTTTCAAGAATCAAATTGCTTATGCAATAAGGTGACTCCTTTTACTGTCAGCCGAGGCCTGGTGGGGGCTGTGTCTTTCCTGGTTCCTGGAAGAAGCCATCCCAGAGCCAGTGGAGAGGGGGCTGTGGAGCTCTTCTCTGGAGCGTCTTAGCCTTGTACAGGACTTTCCACAATGCCCCGTTCCCAGACCTTAATTTGGACTTGAACTGACTTGAGGAGTTCATAGAGGCATAAGTGCAGAGTCCGTGCTTGCTTGCCAGGTCTGCTCCATGGGGTTGAATGAAATGAAGGAGAAGCAGGAAGGGTTAGGAGCATGCTTTCCATGGGCTTGGGTGAAATGGGCAGGTAGGGTCTGGATGCACAGCTGGGTGGGCAGAAGCATGCTCACTTGAGGATGTGTATGCACTGAGCCTTAATGTCTCCATGTTCCATACCTGCAGATTCAACCAACATGGAACAAACAAACCCACTAAAAACAGCAAAACAAAAGAACAAAAATCCTTGCATCTGTACCGGACGTGGACAGACTTCTTGGTATTCCATAAACAAATATGCTATGAGAATTCTGTATCATTCGCTTTCTATAAGGAATCTAGAGATGACTTAAGGTATCTGGGAGGAGTGTGTAAGTAACCTGCAAATACTACACCATCTTAGATAAGGAGCTTGAACAGCCCTGGACTCCGGTGTCTTTGGGAAGCCCTGGATCCAGTCCCCTGCAGACAGAGAGGGACTGCTGTAGTTTGAAGAACACTTAGTTAATGGTTTAGATTTGGAAAATGAAAGACAGACACCCTTTTGGAAACTTCAAAGATCACTAAAGGAAAGGTGCAAACCCTTGCTAATTGAAGTTGGGAGCCATAGGAGCTAATCCTCCTGTTAAGCACCTTTATTTTCCTCATCCATTCCTCTCAGCAGTACGCTAGAGGCAACACACCCTACTCCAGAGGGGTAAGATGCAGAGCACAGGATGCAGAGCGCAGGAAGCCGGCCACTTGCCAGGGTCACACCAGGCGCCGGGGTGCTAGCAGCCAGCTTAGCCGTGAGCTCTGACAGAATGTACGTTCAGGGTGTTCTTTCTGACGCACGGTCTCTTATCCGTGCCCTTGACCGTGGCTGGTGTTTTGCTTTCTTGTGTTCTGCCTCACTGTTTGCTTTGTCTTTGCGGAGTGGATTTTATTAAGGGGAGGAAATGTTCCCGGGTGGACCAGATTAGTGTCTTCCTGAACTTCATGCCAAGGTGGCAAAGGACGTGCCAGCTCGTTTTCTCCGAGCAGAGGACTCACAGGGTGCTTCAAGAAACATCTGGGAGGCAGCCCAGCAGGAGGAAAGTGTGAACTTTCTGGGTTTATGCTCTGAGGTCAGGGTTGTTAGGCTTGTTTTCAGTAGCGCGGCATTTCCTTGAAACAACACCGGCTGGAATTTTCCACATGGGGCTCACCTTTAGAAGTGGAAGAGAGGTGCCAACTCATGTTTGTTCCCTTGTCATGGAGATACTGCCATTAAGCTGTTAGTGTATTTTTTTTAAGTAATTTTGCTTGTGTACACATTTTCATTGAAAGGAAGCATTCTTTTGTGATGTGTGTTGCTGGTGGGTGTTTCATAGCAAGGGCATGCTGAGACCAACTTTTAGATCTAGTATGTTTTGAGGCTGAAAGTGAGGTTAAAAAAAATCTCTTTGGAGATGAATGTGTTGCTACATGCCTGTATTCCTAACTATTGAAGAAATTGAGGCAGGAGCATCATTTGATACCATGAATTTGAGATCAGTCTGAACCATATAAGGAGAACAAACAAAAGCAAACTTAAAACTGAATCCTAAAATCAAAGTTTACCTGACTTCCAGGTGGATCAACTTGTCAACAGAGATCACCTGGAGGGGGTGCTCAAAGATAATCCAAGTTAATTCTCTTTTTTTAATTTAAGAAATGCTGAGACATGAGGGTCACAGAAAGATAATCCTGGTAACTATTAGGTAACCCCTTGGTGGTCAGAAAGGGGCATCATGGGAACAGTTGCTGGGACACCCTTGTGCTGTGTGCTGTCCCGAGGGCTTTTTCTCCTATTTTCACAAGACTTAACCTGGAGGGTGAGTTCTCCTACTCGTGTGTGTGTGTGTGTGTGTGTGTGTGTGTGTGTGTGTGTGTGTGTGTCCCCTGCTAGTGTCAGGGATGTCTCAGAGGGCTCAGCTAAGTGGCTGTTCTCTGGCATCTCTGCCATGAGCAAGCATCTAATACAGTGTGGTTCTCAGCATGCGGGTTGCGACCCCCTTGGGAGTCAAATGACCCTTTCACAGGGGTCACCTAAGACCGTCAGAAAACACATTTACATTACTATGCATAACAGCAAAACTACAGTCAGAAGTAGAAACTGAACTAATGCTATGGTGGGCGTCACCACACGAGAGGACCGCAGCGTGAGGAAGGCTGAGAACATCAGAGTTACACGGGACTGGCAATGATCCTGCTTTCAAAAGCACAGGCTGAGAACCACTTATCTGAACTGCTTGGATTACTTTATTATATTGGAATATTTACATAAATGTTATAAAAATACTTTAGGGATGGAACGCTTATCTAAACACAGAACTCAATTTATTTCTTTCATACATACATACATACATACATACATACATATTATACATAGCGAAGTTAATTATACGCAATCTTTTAAAATAATTTTGTCCGTAAAAACAAGTTTCTGGTATGGAATTTCCTTCTTGTGGCATCATGCATGTTCCTTCAAAGCTTCAGATTTGGGATGTTTTTTATTAGTGAATCTCAGCCTGTCATCTGTGGTCATGGACGTGCATCCGCTTGTCTTGTTCTGTGGCGCTCCTGAAGCCAGTCCCGAGGCTTCTCTGCAGAGGAAACTCCCTTTGGAAAGTTTCCCTGCCATTTGGCAACTTTTGTAGGAAACAGACCCTGGGGTAGAAATGTTCCTCGCTCCGATTGTCTTTGCCGGGAGAGGCATGCGCGAGGACTTCCACTCACAAGCACAGAGACACAGTTCAGTCGTGCTGTGGCCCAGAGATGGGTTTTATGTAGTAATTTCCTTTTTTAGTTGTGGAGTTTCTTTCCTTATTACAAACATTGCAAAGAAGTGCTTTGTGAGAGTAGAAGTCGGGCTCCCCCCTCCCCGCTTCACCCCCTGAGACAGGGTTTCTCTGTAGCTCTGGCTGTGCTGGAACTTACTCTGTCGACCTGGCTGGCCTCTAACTCAGAGATCCCACCTGCCTCTCAAGTGCTGGGATAAAAGGAGTGGGCCACCATGTCTAGTTATCTCAAATCATTTAAAAAAAATACATTATTTTTCTTTTAAGTGTATGGATGTTTTGCATTTATGGCTGTATACCATATGTGTGTGCCTGGGGTCCGTGGAGATTAGAAGAGTCAGATCCCCTGGAACTGGGATTACAGACAGTTGAGAGCCATCCTGTAGGTCTGGGAGTAGAACTCTGGTCCTCTAGAAGAACAACCAGTGCTTTTAACCACTGAGCCCTCTCTTCAACTTCTGTCTCAACTTTTAATTCCTCAGTGATATATTGGGGTTGGGATTTGACTATGGTTTTATTCGTGTTATCTAAATTGTCCGTTGAAGCTGTTAGTAGTTATTCTTAGCTCCTGGGAGCTCTGATGACATGATCGGGAAAGCCTGTATCCCAGGGGACGGAGAGATGGTCAGCAGTTGAGCCCAATTACTACTCTTGCAAATGACCTGAATTTGGTTCCCAGCATCTGTGTTTGGCAGCTTACAGATTTAGAGACCCAGACACCCTCTTCTGGCCTCCGTGGCCAACTGCATGCAGTGTACACACACAGCCCCAATACACATATTTAAAAACAATCTAATCTTTAAAACAAATGAAGCATCACCTGCATCCCTGCATCTGGGAAGAGGCATGAAGAGGGGGATTGCAGGGAGAACCTTGTGCTGCAAGCTTGGTTTGCTTCTCATCTGAAATGTGACCCAGGATAAATATTCGGGCTTCCATTTCCCTTTTTATCTTGAATACAGATCAGCAGCTCTCTCCCCTCTCCCTCTTGCCTGTTCCTCCAACTGTTTTGTTTTTACGAATGAGGAAGTACCTCTGAAAAACCATAGCGGGATACTGAAGGCTGATGAAGATGGTTCCTCTTCAGTTTCTTCTCCTTTCGTTTGCTCAGTGTCCTGGTTGGTTCCGTCTGATGGTACATAAAGGCCTGCCCTCTCCAGCTCTGTGCAGACTCACAGGCTGTGGCAGAGCTAACTTTGTAAAGGGACTCCTGCTCTCCAGATGCCAAGGTGCCATTCTGGATACTGTCACTTACACAGTGCTGAGGGATGGGGACATATGCAGGTCAGAGGAGGGTAAACTGCCTGAGCTGTCAGCCCGTGGTGCGCCACAGTCAGCTGAGGGGCCAGAAGGGTGCTCGGTGGGTGTACCAAGTTCAAAAGGTCAGAGAAGAGAGGGAAAATGAAGAAGCTGAGGTTGGATGGTCATGGGAAGGCTGGACTTGGGTGGTTGTACAGAGAGATGTGGGGAGCCAGAAGTGTTGGGGGAAAGCCACTTGTTTGTTTCCAGCTGCCCAGACCACAAAATCACACAGAAACTATATTATTTACAATACTGCTTGGCCAATAGCTTAAGCATATTTCTAGCTAGTTCTTATATCTTTGGTTAACCCACGTGGCTTATCAGCAAGGTTCTGGTGCATCAGTCCCTGGCAGCGGCAGATACATGGCTTCTCCTGACTCTGCCTTCTTTCTTCCAGCATTCAGTTTAGTATTCCTCCCTCCCCCACAACCCAGCCCTCCTCCCCACCTCTACTCTGCCCTATCACAGGCCAAGGCAGCTTCTTTATTTATTAGCCAATAAAAGCAACACATATCAGAAGGACCTCCCACACTTACAGAGGGGCTAGGGGGTTCCTGGAACCCCGAGATGTCTAAGGAAGGAAAGCAGAAAACTAGAAGAGCCTCTTGCCCCAGGGCTAACTCTTGGTAAGCCCCAACTGAATCCGTCTGGGGAGGTAGAGCTGGAGGGAAGTGAAGGTCAGGGGTCATGAGCTATAGGTGCAGGAACCGAACCGAGACCTGTGAATAGAGGCACTGGGCTGAGAACCACATGGCTGGTCCCGTGCTGAGACAACTGGATTTAGTGAGGATGCAAACACGCTCCTCTGAGTGGTGCCCAAAGGGATTGGGTCCTTTGTGGTGTTTAACTCTCCATTTTCCTTCTGCTGCAGCCTCTCAGGTCTTTCCTGTTCCTACCCTCACTGCCCACTCAGAACAGTGGCCCAATTTAACATGTGGTCTTCGTTTCCACGGACCCAAATCACAAGTCCAGATTGAGCCCTCTGACACTTTATTGCGTGCAGTGCAAGTTGGTTCTTCACCCAGAATGCTCATGCTCAAGTGTTTTGGATTATTTTGGCTTGTGAAATACTTGCATAGACTTAATATTGTGGGGTTGGGACCTTGGTCTAGGCATGAAGTTCATGTACTTTCTCCCCACAGCCTCCGTTTTTCTTAAACTGTATTTTAAATCTTGTGTGTGAAGAAAGTCTGTAAATATCTAGCCATCAGACATTAGGCAGCTGTAGGTTTTTACACTTGTGACAGCATGCCACAATTCAGACTTGCGGCCTTTCTGACTAGCAGTTCCGGACAAGGGACCCTAATGTAATACATGTATTTCCAAGATCTTTGCAGTTATGTTCAGGGAGAAGAAGACTACACGTAACACAGAAAAAGGAAGCTCATTTTTTTTTTTTTTTTTTTTTTTTTTTTTTTTTTTAGCAAAACACTCCTGCTTTGGGATAACTAGTTTCTGCTGACCCTTGCTTGCTTTGAGTGACTCTGCACTGTGGTTCAGTAGTGTTAGCTTCTCTGAGCTTACTCTCTTCCCATTTTGGAAATGTGACTGAAAAAAACTTTTCTGGTCAGGGACTCTACCTGTCCTCGATGCTCTTAGCTGAGCATCTGACACAGATCCCATGTCAGGTGTCCATTACCCAGTGGAGATGGAGAAGAAAGAGATGGCTGACAGCCCTACGCTTTTGTTAACAGTGTTGCTTAGTGCTTCGGTAGTATAGTAAGAATTTTAATTGCCTTGAAAAGAAATTAACTGATGGATTGCATATGATTTCATGCTTTTGTGTGTGTGTGTGTGTGTTTTCATAACATGCACTGTAAGAACTCTTCTCTATGCATTTGAGGGGTGTATCTGTAAGTGTCACAAGGTATCCATCTGTAGACAGCTCATTTCTAAGGCCGCCCCTGGCTGGCACGAGCTCTGCTGCTCCCAAGTGGTCACATTCTTGTATAGCCAATAGGGCTTTGCAGCAGCAGCTCTTCCACTGTGAACCTGGGCTTTAGGACCTCCTCACAGGGTACACTGTGTGAGCCTGTGGGCAGTGAGTTTGCTGCCTGGGGGCATGTTCTATGTTGGGATAGCTATGTAATGACCAACATCTCTGTCACTGAGTGGAGATGGAGATCAGGGCCCATTGTCAAAGCAGGCAAGATGGCTACATCACATCTAAGAGTGACCTTCTCGGTCAGCTGGCCTGTGTTGTGGCGGTGGGATTTGTCCCTGCAGAGACCCACACTGCAGGAGGAGACTGGTTTTAATGGAGGGGGTCTGCTCTACAGCAGGCGCCCTGACTGTGATGTAAGATACACAGACTCACAAAAGGCAGGAGCTGTAAACTGAGTTCATGTGTTAGCAGTCCCTTCTGTTTCCTGACGCACGTGTCTGTCCAAATCCAGGAGCAACGCTGGAGGAGATCAACCAGCACTGGGACTGGCTGGAGCAAAACCTGCTGCACACCCTGTCGGTCTTCGATAACAAGGACGACATCGCCAGCTTTGTGAAAGGGAAGGTGAAGGTGGGCAACGCTTCTCCCCACCCGTTAGTCCCCTCACAGGGCCCTGAGCTTTGCAGCTTCCTGACGGCTTCCACACTTGCTGTGGCTACATTTCCTGTCACGTTTTGTACAGCAAAGCGAGTTCGGTTTGCCACCACCCATTGTGTAAAGTCCAGTCCAGCAAGATACACCCCATGTTTTACAAATTCATCCATTTCCCAAGTTTCTGTTTCAGAAGTTTGGGACCCTGTTTGTTTTGGGAGAGCATGAGGCTGTTCGTTTTTCCGTTTTGCTGTATGATGCATTATTTGAATCTTTGGGTTCGTTGTTCCTAGCTTTGTTTGCAGTGGATGGCGTCATGTCCCTTCAGTGGGACCTGGCACATTCTTCCTCTCCTTAATAGTGGCTGCTTATTCTTCAGTACTTCAACTGAATGGAATTAAAGCCAGTGAAGGTAGGAGAAGATGGGGAAGGAATATTCAGAGAAGTGTTTGTTGCTGTCTCCTGTGAGGTGTGCACAGCTGGTCTTGCTGCAGTGTAATTTTGAGTTAGCATCAGCTCTGGAGAGCCCTCTGGGCAGGGAGAGGCAAGTCAGTTTGCATATAGTTTTCCTCCCTCAGGGTAAAAACCCAGACTGTTTTCTTTTAAAAGCAAGGAGCTATGACCCCTCGAGTGTTTTGTCTGTTAGTAAATACTATCAGAGGGAGTCTCGATTTATTTACTATTCATTCGTTCATCCATTCATTCACTCATTTACTTATTTATTATTTTTCAGTATTTTGAGACAGAGATTTCTCTGTGTAGCCCTGGCTATTTTGGAACTTGCTCTGTTGACCAGGCTGGCCTTACAGACTTACCCTCCAAATGCTGGGATTAAAGGCGTGTGCTACCACGGCCCTGCAGGGAGTCTTCATTTAGAAGAGGATATAAGTGCTTTGGGGGAGGTAGAGGGACCGAAGGCCTGCCTAGGCCGCGTAGTACAACCCTGTTTCAAATCATATTCAAAAACAAAATGGAAGCCCCCTTTCCTTTGGGGACTGAAGGGCACTTGTGGGACCGGGCAATCACATGGCAGCACATGCATTTAATGCCAGCCTTCTCGAGGCAGAGGCAGGTGGGTCTCTGAGGGTTAGTGAGGACACCTGGGTTGGTTGACATCCTCCAGCAGACCCCCAGGCTAGGCTGTCAGGGTAGACCTAGGCAATTGTCCTGAACCCTCATCCTGGTCTAAGTGACTGACAGCAGCTGCAGGGTGACCTCACCCAGGGTTAGTGACAGAGCTGCCTCTCTGTTTCACGTGCGACTGACCCTTCTTTTGTCCTTCCTCTCCCAAACCCATACTTTTGTACTTGTTAGGCAAGCCTCTACCACTGAACCACACCCATATTCCTTGTTTCTTTTGGTTTTTGAGACCTGGTTTTATTTTGTAGCCCAGGCTGTCCTCTTACCTCTACTTGTTGAAGGCTAGACCCCCCCCCCATCTCCACTTTTCTCAGTCTTAAACAACTGTAATGATTTTCCTTTTTGAGTTAGTATTTCTTTTGATTGGTAGGAAGTTCATTTCTGCTCCAGTGGCTTCATAAAAGCTGGCCTGGCTATAGCACTTCTCTCCTCCTGGACTCTGTGGTGAGACCCACGATAACCAGACAAGAGGGGGTTAGGTTAGCAAGAGAAAAATAAAGTGGTTTTTTTTTTTTTTTT
>NC_022028.1:24515828-24525211 GCF_000317375.1 Microtus ochrogaster | reverse complement strand
CCACCACTGCCCGGCTAAGTGTTTTTTTTTTTTTAACTAAAGTTTAAAATTTTACTTATTTTTGAAATTAATGTGTATGTACCTGTGTGAGCTTGTGTGTAGAGGTGCCACAGAGGCCAGAAGAGGGTGTTAGATTCCGTGACACTGGAGTCATGGGCGGTTGTGAGCTGCCCCTATGGGTGCTGGGACCTGAACTCAGGTCCTCTGCAAGAGCTGTAGGCACTGTCTCCTGGGTCCTCCCACCCCGGAGGTTAATTTTAGTATTCCCAGGGTACATAAGTGTGGCGGAAGCTCAGCTGTGAGGAACTGTGAGAAGTGTTCAGCACTCAGCCTCCTCAGGTATCTTGAAAAAAGGAAGGGTGAGTTTGTGGGGGAGTGACAGACCAAGGACGAAAGTCAAGGGGAACGGGGGCTTGTGGGACAGCTTGTGACTTAAGGGGTTCTGTGCCCCGCTGCAGTGCTGTCTCTAGGCTGGTGAACATCTGAAGGGGTCTCTAGTAGTTTAAAGTCAGATCCTCTTGCTGGCCCTGGGGAGGCTGTGCTGGTACAAACAGAGCTTATTGCAGTCTTGGGTGGAAGGGGGGTGGGGTTTTCTCTCTGTTGTCTTCAGCTCAAAATAATCCATGTGCCAAAGTAGCATATTTGGGGGTGACAAATTTAGATGCTCAGTACTGGAACTAGCTACTTTTTAAAAGTCCTGTCTCGCTGGGCGATGGTGGCGCACGCCTTTAATCCCAGCACTCGGGAGGCAGAGGCAGGCGGATCTCTGTGAGTTCGCGACCAGCCTTGTCTACAGAGCTAGTTCCAGGACAGGCTCCAAAGCCACAGAGAAACCCTGTCTCGAAAAAAAACAACAACAACAAAAAAAGTCCTGTCTCTTTGCTCTGTGTGGAGGCACATCCTGCAGTGTCAGCACTGGGGAGGCTGAGGCAGGAGGCTCTCAAGCTGAAGATTAGCGTGGGCTGCACAGTGAGTCAGAAGCTTGCCTGGGATGCTTCTAAAACCTAGAACTCCCTTAGGTTTTAGACAGGGCTTCTCTCACTGCGCCAAGAGCGCTCTGTTTTGATTAGATTGGCTAGTGAGACTCCTAGGATCTGTCTAACACTCACTGTCCCTCATCACTAGAGACGTGGAAGTGGGTTGCCACACCTGCTTTTTCCATGGGGGCTGGGGATGGAAACCGAGGTGCTCATGCTTGCACAGCAAGGGTTTTTACGAACTGAACCCATCTCTTCAGTCTAGCCTTCAGATTTATGTTTAAAAAAAATGAGATGTCAATTCCAAGGTCTAATTTCAAAGATGAGTTGTAGTGAGCGGCCAGGCAGCACACCGTAAAGTTGCCTCATCTTAAGAACATGGGTGTTTATGAGATCAAATTATAACTAGATTTTTCAAATTCATTCAAATACACGAGGCCTGTGAACATTTCATAGCAGCTTACCTGGAAAGATCAGGAACTTAGATGCTTTATTTCTTTCTTTAAGATAGGATCTCACTGTGTAGCTCTTCTGGCCAGAACTTGCTATGTGGACCAGGCTGCTCTTAAACTCACAGAGATCTACCTCCCTCTGCCTCCTGAGCGCTGGGACTAAAGGCAAGGCATGTGACACCACACCCAGCCTTTTCAAAAGTATTTATTTACTTATTTATTTATTGTATGCATAGTTTTGTCTGCTATTCAGTTCATTATGTATGTGCCTGTTGTGCCTGCAGAGACCAGAAGGGGGGCATCAGATCCCTTAGGACTGATGTTACAGATGGTTGTGAGCTGCCATGTAGATGCTGGGAATTGAACCCTGGTCCTCTGGTAGCGCAACCAGTGTTCTTAACTACTGAACCATCTCTCCAGCCCAAGGAAGATACTTTAATTGAAGAATTTAGCAGTGAGCTCCCAGGATGGGGGATCAGAGTTGTGTAACCACAAACTTTTGACCTTTTAAAGGGACGTGTCTTATATCATGGGTGTTCATCCAGGTTCTTTGCGCTGTCCATGTCTTTACACCTGAAGGCAATGGAGGTACTTAGTACCTCAGGGAAGCTTGACTTGATCTCCATTCTCCCTCAGCAGAACGTGTGAAGATACTGAAGTGCAGTAGTTGCTAGGTTAATATCACTATTTGTTCAATTCATGCAAAAATGTTTTTACTACATTTATTTGTGTGCAAGAATACCCATGCCACAGTATGTGTAGAGGTCAGAGGATAACTTGTGGGAGTCGGCTGTCTCTTTCCATCCTGTGGGTGTTGGAGATCAAGCCCAGATGCTCAGGTTTGGCTGTACTTTTACTCACTGAAGCATCTCAATGCATCTTAACTTTTTTTTTTTTTTTTTTTAATGTGACAAGAAGACATTCGAGTTAATGTTTAACTCCAAATTTCAAGGACAAGATTTGGTTTTGACATCCTTTGGGTCAGTTTGTCCTCTGTTACTTTAACAAACATCCAAGGAAATCTGGTGTCCATCTTTTCTTCCTGCTTTCCCGTTGTGTTGAACTTTTGCCTGGCTGACCAGGTCCCCGTCTCTTTGTGCCCCAGGCTCTGATCGCGGAAGAGACCAGTAGCAGACTGGCTGAGCAGGAGGAGGAGCCTGAGAAGTTCCGAGAAGCCTTGGTGAAGTTCGAGGCCAGGTTCAACTTCCCTGAGGCAGAGAAGCTGGTCACCTACTATTCATGCTGCTGCTGGAAGGGCCGGGTGCCCCGCCAGGGCTGGCTCTACCTCAGCATCAACCACCTCTGCTTCTACTCCTTCTTCCTGGGCAAGGAACGTAAGTGTGGTTGAGCCAAGGGACACTTGGTCCTGAAGTCACAGATACAGCCAGCCCCAGGGGGATGCTTAGCCAGGAATGCTTTAGCACCTCTGCCGAGAGAAGCAGGGTATATTTCCATGGCATGCTTGCTCCACTTCCCAGTGATGCCTGCAGAGAATCATGTTCATTTTATAGGCGTCTCCTACAAGGGGCTTCCTTTTCCTCCCTTAAACATTTCTGCCTAACTCAAGTAGCGACTATCAGGCTTTAGTAGATGCTTTGAAGATGCAGTATCTTAGCTAGCGCCTGAATAACCCTCCAGGAGGGCAGATTCTTCTCCAATGTTTTTATCTTCTGTCTGTGGGTGTTTGAGTATATGTATGTGCACCGTGAGTATACCTGGTGTTCACAGAGGCCAGAAGAGTGTGTCAGATCCTCTGGAACTAGTGTTATAGACAGTTGTGAGCTGCCATGTGGGTGCTGGGAATTGAACCTGAGTCCTCTGGAAGATTAGCAAGTGCTCCTAACTGCTGAACCATCTCTCCAACCCTGAATATGTTCGTGTGTGTGTTTATGCGTGCGTGCGTACGTGTGTGTGTGTGTGTGTGTGTGTGTGTGTGTGTGTGTGTGTGTAGGCAACTGAGCGTCAGCATTCATCTTCCTTTGCTTCCTGACTGTGGATGCAATATGACCAGCTTCCTCAAGCTCCACCACCATGACTTCCTCCCACCATGGATTGTACCCTGGGACTCTGAGCCCAAATAAACTCTTTTCTCTCAACTGCTCTTGAAAAGGAGTCCTGTCACAGCTCTAGGTAAAGCAACAAATCTGATATATAGTGTCTTTTCCTTTTCTGCATTTGTCTTTCAAGGGAAGTTGGCTCAAGGCCCCCTCTTGAGCATCTCTGGTGAGCTCCCTGTATATGGTGGGCGATTCCCACTCGGCTGCTTCACTGATGCTCCAGGACTCATTGCACACTGTTCCCACATCCTCCCCTCACTAGCCTGACCGTAGGCATTCTTATTGTTCTTGTCTGAAATTCTCATCAATTGAATAGCCTTCCTTTCCTCATAGCTTCCCTGTTTGTAAATCCCTGTTCCATCCTTTAAAACCCAGTTGATTTTGTCCCCTCCAGGAAACGTCCCTCCGTATAATCTGTGCATGCTTTTGTTATTGTGCTGGAGTCCATCAGGTTGGCTTGTTTACTCATTTGTCTGTCTTATTTGAATGAGCTGCTTCAGGACATGATATGTTAATGATTTTTCATTGTTGGACCAAAATACCTGATAGAAACAGGAGCAGGTTTATTTGGTTTACCGTCTCTGAGGTTTCACACTTACATCAAGGCACTGGGAATGTGTGTCAGGGGAGCCTCCCCTTTCCACTGTGGGCAGGAAGGAACGAAGGACAAGATTCTTCAAAAGGCCCATCTGCCCCCAAATAGCACTGTCAGCATGGGACCAAGCCCCCACATGCGAACCTTTTGAGGTTCATTTTATATCCAAACCATTACATTGCAAACCATTATACTGAACTCTTCACAGTCAGTTACTTAATAAACTGGAGTTGGTGGTGTAAATGAACTAAGGTGTGTGTGTGTGTGTAAGAAAGACACTTTGTCTGAGGACACAGAAGCAGCTAAGAAATTCCTGTTGAGGATGACACAAATGTTGCCCTTTAAAATGGCCAGAGCCCTGAAGACAGAATTGCACTGTGAGTGGAAATGGTAGAAGTGTTTGTCAGCTACTCAAAAGAGTCAACGAGAAACCATTTTCAGATCTTTATTAAGGCTCTCATGGCTGGTGGGGTATTCGTGGGAAAGTTGTGCATGGTTGACTCGGCTTTCCGGAACGGTGTTCCCTGGATGTCTGTGGCACTTGGGGCAAAGCAGTAGCCATTAACATGGGAAGTTTCACACCGATCTGTGAGAAACCCATGGAATGAGGCACAGTCCCACATGGCCCTAGACACGTCTCCCTGACCTGGCTCAAAAGACATTTGTGTTTTTGCTAAAGAAGAGCTTTGACATCATTTGCCGTGTAGTTCAGATTTGCCCTTCTCTCGTCCAGTTAAACTCGTCATCCCTTGGGTGGACATTCTGAAGTTGGAGCGGACGTCCAATGTCTTTCTCACGGACACCATCCGGATCACCACACAGAATAAGGAGCGTGACTTCTCCATGTTTCTGAACCTGGATGAGGTGTTTAAGATGATGGAGCAGCTGGCAGACGTGACGCTCCGGAGGCTGCTGGACAATGAGGTCTTTGATTTGGACCCTGACCTTCAGGAACCTAGCCAGATCACCAAGAGGTAGGGCTTCAGCTCCCAGGTGTCCCTCAGCTGCTCCGGGGACCCGCGCTTATGTTCACCCTTTACGTGCCTGTGCGTTTGGTAGCCTTGGATACGTGGTTTTCCTCCATCTGTTTAGTCTCTGCGGCCACTCAGTCCACAGCTGTGCAAGTCCCTTCTGTAAAATACTGTAGGCCTTGCACATGGCCTGTGCAAATGCCCAGATACCGTGCAGTACCTCCGGAGGACTTGTCACACCTAATACAGTGTCAGTGCTGTGTAAGTAAGTGTCACACTGTACTGCCAAGGGAAGAATGCTAAGAAAAAAACGTATGAATTCGGTACAAAGAGAACTTTGTTTCTGAATATTTGATTGCTGGATGGTTGGACCCAAGGGTACGGATCCTGTGAACACTGAGGGCCGATGTGCCAGGCGTATGTTTTTGCGGTGGTGTCACTCAGATTTGCCTCTCTGGTTAACCTTTTCCTTCTCTGTTGCTTTTTTGGTTTGTGTTTGAGTGTGTGTGCTGCACACACACTACTGACAATATGAGAGAGTCAGTTCTCTGCTGCATCATGTGGTCAGGCTTGATGAAAATGTCTGTATCCTCCAAGCTGTCTGGCGGACCCCATCTCTGTGGTTCCTCTTGACAGACAGAGCAGAAATGATGACTGTCGTTATTCTTCATTTCCTTTGTGTGGTAGACAAGGCTTTCTGGGTCTCTGTTCCCTTTCATTCCAAATAGTTCAGTACTTAATGTGAACTCCCTTGTGGTGGAAATGGGCTGTTTATCAGGGAGCATGAAGACATTTCACTTCTTAATGCTGGTGGGCCTTAAACCCAGGCACATGCCAGCTAGGCGTGTGCTCTGACACTGAGCTACAAGCCCAGTCCTCTTGTCCGATGCTAATCTTCTGGGAGGGATTGTTCGGGACCGTACTTTTTGTCCTCAGGAGTGCAGTTCTACTATAGAGCCAATAGTCGTCATCTGTATTTAGCTTGACCATAACTCGAAAGACTTGGTAGTGACCTTGTGAGGTAGTTATTTGGATTTGTTGCTTTAAACAAGTTCAGCCTTACCACCTGAAGCTCAGAAGTTTGAGTCTGATGG
The DNA here is from genome assembly GCF_000317375.1 of Microtus ochrogaster. Classification (NCBI taxonomy): domain Eukaryota; kingdom Metazoa; phylum Chordata; class Mammalia; order Rodentia; family Cricetidae; genus Microtus; species Microtus ochrogaster. The sequence goes on along the minus strand of NC_022028.1, from coordinate 24,519,065 downwards.
GTTTTAGGCTTTGTGGGTTATGGCACTAGGTACAAAGGTGACCTTAGAGAAATAAGAGCCCATGGCAATTATGCATCAAAGATTTTTAGGAATCACTACACTTTGGGTATTTTTTTTTAAAGATTTATTTATTTATTGTGTACACAGTGTTCAGCCTCCTTGTATGTCTGCAGGCCAGAAGAGGGCACCAGATCTCATTACAGATGGCTGTGAGCCACCGTGTGGTTGCTGGGAATTGAACTCAGGACCTCTGGATGATCAGCCAGTGCTCTTAACCTCTGAGCCATTTCTCCAGCCCTACACTTTGGTTTTGAGACTTGAGTGTCTATCCCGGCTGGTCTTGAGTTCCCTGTGTAGCCTAAGATGACGCTGAATTTCTAGTCCATCTGCCTCTCCTTCCTGAGTGCTGGGGTCGCAGGTGTATGCAGTCAGGGTTCTGCATGCTGGGTCGGCCCTCCGCCAACTGAGCCACGCTCCACCTCTTTGGTTTTGTGTTTGTTTAGTTCTATGTTTTAATATTCCTATCCATATTCTTCTTAGTTGAAGACATAGAAGCTGTGCTTTTTCCTGGGAGGAAGCTAGGTACTGCAGAACCGGAAATTCCTTGTCATGGCTGTCAGCTGCATCTCATGTTTCTTTGTCTTTGATATATGAATTGGATGTCTGTAAGTCAAACACACGTGACCTGGAAAGAATCTGAAAGTTCTGAAATCCAGCGTTAGAGCATGCTGAGTTTTGGGTTATCAAACCAGGGATCTATGCAAACATCCCTTTTTTAAAAACACAAAAATTTGAGATACTTTATGTCTCAGTCATTTTACAGAGAGAATACTCAGCCTACATTAAGTTCACTCAAAGCTTTGCAGTCTAGTGTTTGGCGATAGGAAGTCTCTAAAGAAAATGAAGATACTGGGGTTGGGAGGTGGCTCAGAGGTTAAGAGCGCTGACTGCTCTTCCAGAGGTCCTGAGTTCAATTCCCAGCAACCACATGATGGCTCACAACCATCGTCAATGAGATCTGATGCCCTCTACTGGCCTATAGGATATATGTAGGCAGAATACTGTATACATATAAATAAATAAATAAATCTTTAAAAAAAAAAAAAGAAAAAGAAGATTCCTTATTTCTCACACAGGCATTCCCTGAGCATCTTGGGAGTGTTCCACAAACGACACTGTGTTCGGGAAGAATTCCCATCCCTTCTTGCTGTGTGCATTTGTTTTAGACTGAGTGTTAGGAGTAAGGCACCAAACCTCACTGCCCTTTTGGGTGAAATTCCAGGAAATTGCACATGATTTGGGTTATCTTTGATAATGGGAGAGTTTCCTTGAGAGACAATCTGTACCGCCCTCTCTTGTGATGGGCCCTGGGAACTCTGTTCTTTGGTTTTCTGATGCCCAGACACAGGTGCTTGCATACCTCCCCTCCCCTTCAGTCTTCACAGCCATCTGAGGAGATTCGGTTTGAAAAGAAACAGCTTGGTGCCGCCATGCTTCTCTGCAGTAGTTTGATGTTGGAGTCCTTTCAGTTTAGCTTTTAAAGATCTCTTCAAAAATGGAAGAGCCATGATGACAGGGCCCTGGGTGTTGGGTCATTGCTCTTGTTGTGTCTGTCCATGTGTAAACACCTGCAAGCCTGTGAGCTGTAGTCACATTTCCTTTGGCATAGGAGTCCTGCGTGCAGCCACATGTGTGCTGGCCGGCCTCCCTGGATGTGCATTAGGGTTGTGTGTGCTGGTCAGCCTCCCTGGGTGTGCGTTAGTGTTGTGTGTGCTGGCCGGCCTCCCTGGGTGTGCGTTAGTGTTGTGTGTGCTGGCCGGCCTTCCTGGGTGTGTGTTAGTGTTGTATGTGCTGGCCGGCCTCCCTGGGTGTGCGTTAGTGTCGTGTGTGCTGGCCAGCCTCCCTGGGTGTGCACTAGTGTTGTTGACAGAACAGAATCTAGAGTTTCCTAGGAGACAGCCTCTGAGCATGCCTATGGGGCATCTCGAAGAGGTAGGCTAAGGTGGGAAGATACTGAGTGATGCCCTTTTAACTGGGGTCCTGTACTGTGTAAGATGGAGAAAGCAAACTGTTTTAGAAGTGGCAGTGTTGACTGTGTACATTTCACACTCAGGATTCAGGGAGTCCCCAAGTCTCCACCCACATTCTACCCTGGCCAGCAGTTGAGTATCCAAGGGCCCATCATGGGTCCATGGACTCATGACCTAGGCAGGGTACTGGTCTCCAGTTGCATCCCCACCTGCCAGTTACCTGGGAAGGGACTTTCTCTAACATGAAAGGCTCTGGTTGTCTGCCCTTGGGGTCGTGCCCATCAGTAGCTTTTGTCATGGAGACCAGGCCTGTGGGTGTAAACAGGTAATGACTCAGGCTCCTTGGCACCTTGCCTAGAGGCAGATTTTAAAGTTTAGGAAAACAGTCTCCCCAACTCAGAGCCAGAGAAGCTGGAATGCCCTTCCAGCTCTTTCCTTGATCCATTTTCACTTCCCTTCCCACATGAAAGCTTTCCAGTGGTGACCTTTAGGGGCAAAGGATACTGAGTATCCATTGCCCGTCAGGTCACCTTGGACCTATGGTCATTCCACTGAGACTTGGGTCCCCGGGTTGGAGCAGAAGCAGGCGCTGTGAGAGTGGGAGGAAGGGGTGGTGCTTTGCCATCCTCCGTCAGTCCGATGGAGGAGAGAGGAAAGCTGACTGCTAGGCTTGGTTCACCTGGACCAGAGCTCCTCAGCACAACATCTCAGGGTTCAGGAGGCAGACTGTGGTGGTGCGGAGGAGGATGCTGTTCGGGTGGTGGGAGAGCCGGGAATAAGCTGATCCTGAAATTTCCGTACAGAGTGTTTATCCCAAAGTTAGGATCTGGTTCGATGTCCAGCCATTCTGTATGGAGGGCAGGGCAGGGGAGCTTGGAGGGGAATGAACCATGGCTTCTTCCGGTCTCTGGCAGGTTGAATACTGGGATACAGTCAGTTGCACGTGGGAAGTACTTCCTTCCCAGTGGCTACTGGAGAGTGTGTCCTCAGTGGCAAGCTCCTGCCTCTATAGACCTTTTTGGCATTACTCCACAAAGTCATCCATCCTGTTTCCTGCTCCTCTTTCATAGCCCCCGTCCACGCCCACTTCTCATCCATCCGATCAGAGCAGGCCCTATGCTGGGAACAGGAAGACAGCTGGGAAAGTGGTAACCCCACTGGGCAAGAATAAGATCACTACCACAATTCTTTTTTTTTTTTTTTTTTT
>NC_022028.1:24506885-24515728 GCF_000317375.1 Microtus ochrogaster | reverse complement strand
CTAGCTCTTGTAGACCAGGCTGGCCTCGAACTCACAAAAACATCCGCCTGCCTCTGCCTCCCAAGTGCTGGGATTAAAGGCGTGCGCCACCACCGCCCGGCTAACTACCACAATTCTTGAGCCAAATTTGAAGCAAGCTTTATTAAATACTGGCCAGGCCCATAGCTGGGATTCCCAGAACATGTAGCTAAATTACACTGGTCATGGGCTTATAAAGGCAGAACCCTCAAGACTACAGACTTCCTGCCTTCACCCAGTCAGGGGCAAGCATACATCCTGATGTACTTCCTGCCTACCTGTGAGCAAGCGCACATCCTGGGCAGTCAGTGCAGCCGTGCTTGTTCACAAAAGTGAAAACACGGGACTTGTTATCTTACATGTATAGCCCCAGTGTTTCAGGAAGTTACCCGTCCTTGGGCGAGTGGGGCAATTACTGGTTAGAGCAGTGGTTCTCAACCTTCCTAATGCTGTGACCTTTAACATAGTCCTTCATGCTGTGGTGACCCTCGACCGTAACACTATTTTCATTGCTACTTAACTGTAATTTTGCAACTGTTGTGAATTGTAATATAAATATCTGTTTTCCGGTGGTCTTAGGCGATCCCTGTTGTTTGACACCCATGTTGAGAACCACGGGGTCAGAGGCATTTCTGTTTTATAGATCTCTTAAGCACAGTAATTTAAACTTAACACACAAGGTTAGCCGTCACAGAAGAGGCATCTTCTACCCCACAGACTGGGCTGCTCTGAGATTGTCTGCTGGTCAGCTCTGGGTTTCTCCAGGGCAGCACAGCTAGAAGAACACACAGCAGGCAGCTTTTCCTGGAGAGCAGAGACCTCTGGGTCCTATGTTGCCTGATCTGCTCTCTTGGGGCCAGTGTGGATGATTGCCAGAGGCTCTCGGAAGCCACTTCTGCTAAAGCGAAGGGACCCCCACGGTGACCATGCTGGAGGAGAGCCTGACACAGGCCTTCATTTTTTTTTTTTTCTCCACTTTGAAGGCACAGAGATGGGTTGTTATTCTGAACTTTAGAGTCCAGGAACAGTGTGGCCTCACACGGTAGAGGCTGCACTCCACAATGCGGGCGTTACCCACAGGACTGAGGGTGCTCTCTGGACTAGTGGTAACCATGTCCCGACAACCCCCTTGTCCCCTCAAGCAACAGTGATTCCTTCAGAGCTCCCTGCAGGACAGGAACTGAGGCAGTAATCAGCAGGACCACGCCTAGACCAGGACTGTGTATTCGTGCAAACCTGTGCTAGGCTTCCCTCTCCTTAACTCAGAAGCTTATGTTAATTCTCAGAAGATGGGCTTGGGGTTGCTGCACCCCTTTATCTACTCCTCTTTGCAGTGTGGCCACACTGAATAATCTTCCTCTGCTTTTCCACACCGCTTGTTTCTTAGTTGGTGTGTCAGGATGGGAGGCTGAACTAAGGTTTTTGGGAACTCAGGCTCTGGCCTTGACAATTCTGGTTATGTTCTGAGTGAATGCAAATGTAAGAAGGGACTTTTACGTGTGGACTGAGGCATTAAGGAGAAACCGTATCTGCCCTTTCAGCCTGTTCCTGTGTTGCTGATTCTTGCATTTCCCAAAGACCCATGCCAGAGTCCCTGAAGTGAAGAGTCCCTGGTGAGGCAAGCTGAGAGCATAGGACCCACATGACCCAGATGGCGAGTCACAGTCAGTCAGGTGTTCTGTACTGGGCGTGACTAGAGAGCCACCAGTGCAAGCTAAGACATAGCCAGGCTGGCTTAGCCTGTCACTCAGCCTGAGCACAGTGGCAGAGGGAGTGGGGATTAGACTGTGAGCCCCAGGTGGAATTTTTCCGTAAGTTGTTCTAGAAGATTGATGGGAGAAGAGAGAGAGAGAGAGAAAAAAAAAAAACTGGTTCTGGAACATTGCTCTGATCTAGGAGGGATGGATTTAGTTTGAACTAAACAAATTCTGGATTTGGAGAGAAAGCAATCTATTTTTTGCCTGTAAGTTTTGAGGTTTCTTAAGTTTCTATGTTCCAGAAGCTTTGGGAATGAAACCTAAGTTTGATACAGGTGTCAAACTTTTGAACTGAGCCTGCTGCTCTTGGGGCAGTGTCCACGCTCAGAGATGCTTCTTCAGCGGCTGCAGACCTGGGCTTGCTGTGGTATTGTGCGTGTTCTTCATGACTGCTGTCCGCTGGCCTTTCTATAGAGGAAGCATTGGGAGGCCCTGTGCTAACTTTCTGTCAAGCCCTCCCACTAGATGGTTTGTTTTTCTAGATTCTAGCGCCTCTTGTCCTCCCAGCTGATTCTGCACTCAGGCCTCAGGCTAACGGCCCCCCCTTTCCCTGATGCCAGCTAGAAATCAGAGAGCCTAAATTTGTAAGACGATGCTACAGACTGTCCGTCAGTCATGTGGTACAGCACCTCCCTCTTCCTCTAAGAAGGGCCCCTTACTCTGCCATGCTGGCCTATCCTCTCCTCAAAGCCCCTGCCACACTGCTGTCCGCTTGTCCATCTATGACATTAGGGCTTTTTTTTTTTTTATCTCACTGAAAAAGACAGTCTTTCCCTATGTCACTCTTGAGTCCTTTCATCTGAGAGGCAAGTGCCTGGGACAGCCTGACACGGTGGGCTGATGACAGTCCTCGCATGGAGCCAGCTCTTACTACACAGGTCCCTGTTGTCACCATAGCTGTGCTGGAATTTGGCTGGCCCCCAGATGTAAGGCATCTGTCAGCATGTGCCCCGACTCAAGCAATAGTCTGTGTCTGCCCACACTCAGTGTATTTGAGCTTCATCCTCCTTGCCATGTGCGTCGGGACCCTCCTCCTGTCTGTGGCTGAGTAGCAGCTATCCCATTAAAGGACAGGTGCCACAGCTTATTTATTCTTCACTTGATGGATATTTGGGTCATGTTTTGGTTACCATCACCATGTGACTTGTTAGCAGGTACACGTGTCTCTTGCTTGTGTACCCCCAGGAGTAGAAGTTCTAGATCAACGGTGAGTCTTCTTTAAGCTGCAAGGCTGGTTTTCTACACGAACACATCATTTTACCTGCCCACCAGCAGTGCGTGAGGGCTGATTCCCCACATCCTGGCCAACACGTAGAGAAATCGGACTTTCTGATGCTTAAATTCTTTTTCATATAATTTATTTTATGTACATTGGCATGTATGTCTGTGTGAGGGAGTCAGGTCCCCTAAAACTAAAATTACAGACAATTGTGAGATGCCCTGTGGGCGCTGGGAATTGAACCAGGGTCCTCTGGAAGAACAGTCAGTGCTCTTAACCTCTGAGCCATCTCTCCAACCCCAATACTTAAATTTTTATGGCCATTCTTACCCAAACCAAACCAGCAATGCATGCTTATTTCTTTTTAAACATTTATTTTGTGTGTATGTGCTTTGCCTGCATGCCTGTCTGTTTACCTGTATGCTTTGTGCTTGTGGGCGGGGTTTGGATCTCCCTGGAACTAGAATTAGAAAGTGTGGAACACCATCTGGGTGCTTAGGAATGGAACCTGAGTCCTCTGGAAGAGCAGCCAGTGCTTTTTACCCTCTAGGCCTTCTGTCCCGCCCCTGGGAATGTTTATCCTTATCCATGAACTCAGGCATTAATTTCTGTGTGGACTCAGTGTGTTCTGCTTGCTGTGTTTGCTCCGAGGGTTGGCTATGAACGTGGAGCACTGAGGCTCTGGGGACACAGCAGCTGTCTGCACGTCCTTACTGTCAGGCTGGCCAGTGGGTGTCGAGGTTTTCTCTGTGAGCTCACGTTCACTCCCCTCATTCTCTCCCCAGGGACCTGGAGGCCAGAGCCCAGAATGAGTTCTTCCGAGCTTTCTTCAGGCTGCCGAGGAAGGAGAGGCTGCACGCTGTGGTAGACTGTTCCCTCTGGACACCCTTCAGCCGCTGCCACACGGCGGGGCGGATGTTCACCTCTGACAGCTACATCTGCTTTGCCAGCCGGGAGGATGGCTGCTGTAATGTTGTGCTCCCACTGAGAGAGGTAGAGCCAGGGGCTCACCCCTGCTACCTTGCTTTGTGCTCCTGAAGCACCCTGTGCCATTTGAACCCAAGTGTTTGAGTCTGTTTTATGTTGCTCAAACAAAATACTCAAGGCCAGATAAACTTGTAGAGAAGGAGGTTAGCGCCTAAGAGTCTGGTGCTATGTTTGGGCCCCAAATGGTGATACAGTGGCTGGAGACATGACATGGTGAGACAGAGAGCAATGGCCAGTCCTGTTGCTGTTTGCAGTGACCTACTTCGTGATAACTAACTGGGGTCTCATGAAAACTGTGTTAATCCTTTCTGAGGGAAATGCCCCCTAGTGACCCAAGTACATCAGCTAGGCCTTAACTCTTAATTGCACCACTTCCTCTTAAGACTGCTTCTTGGGGACTGAACTTCAACTAGTGAACCTTTGGGGTCACGCTGAAACTGCATGAAACCTCAGCATCTAAGATGCTGCTGTGAGGGGACCTGAACTGCCCGTTACTGGCGTGGATGGCTGCTAGCGTGGCTCTGGTTACTGGCGTGGCTGTGGTTCTTTCTAGTGGTGTTCTAGCAGCCTGAAATTTGCCCAGAAGCGCTGGGTAAAGAGTAGTCTAACCTCCTCCTCATTGATGGAGCTACTGTTAAATTTAGTGCATGCCAGTAATTAAAGCTTTCCCAAGAGCTCCTAGAAATGCATTCTCCCCATTTAGCCCCCTCCCCAAGAAAGAAGCAACCTATAAGTTGTCTATCAGAAGTGTCACCTTCAGGAACCAAATGGCAAATCCCTTGGCTTATGTATACTTACGTAGAACTTCAGCTAAAAATTTAAAGTTAAGTGCGAGTTGGGTCGCTTCATACTGTAAAGTTATATAAACCTTACTGGAGATCAGAGACAACCGTAGTTTATGTCCAGATGTGAACAGCTCAGTCCTTTGGCTTCAGGCACCCCAGCCATGACAGCACCAAGACCCCGACACATGGGAACCTCTGGAGTCTGGTGCCTGTGTGTATGTCCTTGCATGGTTCTCCCAGTGGCCTCTGGCCTCCATGTTGTTCTGCAGTTAGCATGTTTGTTCTGAACAGTCAGCCAAGAAAGCCAGGTCAGGTGTGGGCCTAGCTCTCCGGAGGCAGGGACAGGCAGATTTCTGTGAGTGCAAGGCCAGCCTGGTTTACACACTGAGTTCCAGGCCAGCTAAGGCTACATAGTGAAATCCAGAACATGCCTCATCTGCTTTTTTTCCTAGTGAGCTATGCATAACGTAGCTTACCCTCTTGACCACTGTTAGCTGTGCATTTGAGTGGTACCACGACATTCATACCATCACACAACCAGCTCCACCATCGTCCCCAGCACTTCTTCATCTCCCCAGTTTAAAACTTTGTCCCTCTAAGACACTGGTGCCCCTCTCGGTCTCCCTCCCTCCCCTTGTGAATTTGACTATCCGAGATAGTTGAATAAATGGAATCCTACAGCATTTATCCCTTTTTGTTTTTGTTTTTTGTTTTCACTTTAAAGTGTGCTTGTGCGCACACGTGCACACATGAACCTGCTTGCATTCAGCCACAAGGCCAAAAGAGAGAGCATTAGCTGCCCTGGAGCTGGAATCACAGGCCGTTGTGAACCACCTGATATAGGTGCTAGGAACCATACTAGGGTCCTCTGCAAGACCAGCACATGCTCTTAACTGCTGAACCATCTCTCCAGCTCCAATATCTATCTTTTTATGAGTAGCGTCTTCCAGATAGCGTTAACACCCTCAGGTTTCATCTACATCATAGCATGCATTGGCATTTCCTTTTGGAGGCTCATTAATCCTTCATTATCTATACAAACCAGTTTACTTAGCCACTTAACCTGTGGCTAGAGTCTTGGACTGCTGCCCCCTGTGGTGATGTTGGGTATTGTACCTAGCTCACTTTCTGGCCTTTGCTCAAGAGCTCTTCTTGCAAGTGATTTAGCCTTCTGCCTTGGGATATTGCGTAAGGGTGTGATCCTTTCTTGATGTACCTTGTGTGCTATCTCTGCTGCAGGTAGTAAGTATTGAGAAGATGGAGGACACGAGCCTGCTGCCCAACCCCATCATTGTCAGCATCCGCAGCAAGATGGCCTTCCAGTTCATCGAGCTCAAGGACAGAGAGAACCTGGTAGAGAGCCTCCTGGTGAGACTGAAGCAGGTCCACGCCAACCACCCCGTGCACTATGACAGCTCCCCAAGTGACGACGACATGGTAGGAGCCTTTACAGCGCTGGCCGGCTGTGACCTCCAGTGCCAGGGTCTCTAAGAGCACTGCCTCGGAAGATGGGCCCCGTGGGTGTGAGGACCATGAGTTAGTGTGACGTCACCTCTGATGCCCTGGTGTCCTGGGTTCGGAGGACTGATGGGGGAAACCTGTATGTTGGAGAGTTGACTGTGTCCACGTCCTGCCCTGGGGTGCAGTTGATGTGACACCTCCCTCTGCGGGTCAGGGGAGTCGTGTGAACCCCATAAGTGGGGGGGGGGCACTTTGCAGGCACTTAGAAGCAGGTATCACCCCATTTTCAAAGTTATAGGAACTAATACTCAGATGGCTGTGATCTGTTAAGGGAGATGATTTGTCATCCTAAGATTGGAGAGATGGGTTGGCCGGGGCATCATTAGCTGTGACTTCCATTAGAAAACGCCTTTTGGTTTATCTTTAAATTTTCATGTGCGTGTTGTGTATCATGTAAGTGTATGGTAGACATATGCACGTATGTGTGCATGGGCATATCATTTTTCCTCCTATTCATTGAAGCAGGCTCTCTCAGTCAAACTCAGAGTGCACGGATATGGCTAGTCTCACTAGCCAGCTTGCCCCGGGATCCCCTGTCTCCGTCGTCAGCTGCCACACTTACCCAGCAATAAATCTGAGTTCCAGATATCCAAACTCTGGTCCCCATGCTTGTGCTTCAGGTGTTCCCCAGCCCCCATTTTTTATTTTTCAAGAGTACGCAATACTGTCTATTCTCACGCTCTTTGCCTTGCAGACTTCCTCTGTCTTTTATTCAACAAGCATGTGCAGTGACAAGTTTGGGGATCTTGAAATGGTATCTTCTCAAAATGGCGAAGAGAGAGAGAAGGAAAAGAGCCCACTGCCACACCCTGAGCCCCTGACTGTCTTCCATCAGTCAGGCGGTCAGAGCCCTGACTCCCGCCTGGTGAGTGAGATGCCTCCGGGATGGGGGTTGCCCAGCTGTCTGCTTCCAGCTCCATAGGGTTAATGTGAGAAGCACTGTGAGAGTCACAGAACTGTCTTCATTGTGGGGCTACAAAGGAAATGGGATTCAAAGGAAGCACACAGACTCACTGGACACTGGACAGGGTGGAAACCGTAGCGCCCCGCTGCTCTGCTATAGGGAGGTGTGAACCTGCTTGCATCTGCTCTGGCCTCCCAAGAGAGCGAGCATGCTCCTCTCTGCACTCACCAGTGCACAGAGCACCTCAGACCACACCCAGTGGGCCAGTACCCCAGAAGCTGTTGACTGAGTCCCTACAACACAGGGTCTTGGGAGTGGTTTGGCCTAGGCAGCTGGTGAGCTTCCAACCTCACTTCTCTTATCTCTTTTTGTCCTGGGCACCAAGTGAAGGGCCTGAAAGGCAGTGGGAGCTGGCCCTTCTCTGTGTGGCACAGCTGGCAGTGCTGCCCCTGTGGGCTTCCAGGTGTGCAATGAGCCTTTCTTTTGTTAGTCTGCGTGTGCTTCTTACATTGTTTTCTATGCCCCTTACTGAACCTGAAGTTTGCATTTTGGCCAGATTGGCAGAGCATCAAGCTCCCGAGACCCTGTCTCTACCCTTCTTCCAACACTGAAATCACTGGGTTTTTCTTAGGTGCTGGATTGAAACTGTGTACCCAGGCTTGCAGAACAAGCCCTCTGCACCCACTGATCTGTTTCCTCGGCCCCTATTTTCCTGTATAGTTGTTCTTTTTTAACATGGAAATATCTGAGGCAGAAGTCATGTAGTGAGTAGAGCTAGAAACTGGACTCTGGGCAGTAGGTAGGAAGCCACGCTGCAGCCACAGGCCCAGGGGTGGCCTCTAGTGCTATTATCAGCCATGCTGCTTCCCAGCCACCCAAGATCCTGGGTCAGTTGTCAGCGTTTTACAGTCCACACTGATCTTCTCGGTTGCTTTACACAGTCTGTTCAGTCATTTCTTGTCTAAATGAAGGGGAATGCTAGACTATGGATATATTACTCACACCATTAGACAGCAATTATTACGAGTAATCATAAAAAGGTCCTAATGTCGCTGACATGCAGGTAGTTTCATAGGACTTCTAGAGAAATAGTGTCTCCCTTATTTCTGATGATGAGAATGGGGGCTGGAGAGGTGCCTCAGTGGTTAAAATGCTTGTTTTTCCGCCGAGTTCCCATGGTGGTTCAGAACCATCCCTACCTCTGGTTCCGGGAGAGCCAACACATTCTTCTGACCTCTGTGGGCACCAGACATGTATGTGGTGTGTGTAGGCAAAACACTTATATAAAACTTGCTAAATTCTTGAAGGTAATTTTTTGGATCAAGTTTCAGTTTTCCCTTTGTCTGTCAGGAAATACAGGGCCCATCAGGTGCCTTTCACTCCCCTCCGTCGCTGGGGTCGAGTGGTGTTTTAGCAGTTGGCCCTGCATCAGTGCCCCAAAGCCTTACCCCAGTTCTCCACTGTACCCCGCTCTCCCATCCAGTTTGAGCTGCTGTAGGCCTTGGATGGACCAGTTCCTACTATGAACCTTGCGTCTTGTTTGCACAGATGTTGCACGAGACCCCTGAGGGTCTGGCGCTCTGTGTTACTTGTCCGGCGTCCTTTATGCCCAGCAGAGGCACAGCCATGTTTTGCCGTGCAAACAGTTACCG
>NC_022028.1:24502448-24506390 GCF_000317375.1 Microtus ochrogaster | reverse complement strand
CAGTCCCGGGAGCAGATAAAAATCAGTCTGTGGAACGACCACTTTGTGGAGTACGGCAGGACCGTGTGTATGTTTCGCACCGAGAAGATCCGGAAGCTGGTGGCCATGGGGATCCCCGAGTCTTTGCGTGGAAGACTGTGGCTGCTTTTCTCAGGTAGGTCTTGGCATAGTCAAGCTTTTTGTGATCTCTGGAATAGACTCAGGAGCAGAGCAGGCCTCCTGTGAGCAGTGCATGAGGATGAAGTCCTCTGTCTTCAGGCTGTTTCTGTAAATCCCCAGTGCGGACTTGGAAGCCGCTGCTACGTTGGTCAGCTATGGTGGCTTCTTAGAAAACGTGAGGTTCAGGGCAGTGATTTCTTATCACCTAACCGTGGCTGGATGCTGCGGTACACCTATAAATTTCAGCTCTGGAGAGGCTGGGGTAGGATTGCAGGTTCTAAGCCTGCAAGATGGTCTTACCCCTTCTCCCACAAAAGATAAAAGACGTAAATAAAACTATAAGCCTGCCAATAGTACTAAGAATTAAAAACAAAACAAACCCTCTAGCATTGCATAAAGTGTGGTAGCATATGCCTAAGATTCCAGCATTTGGGAAGTGGAGGCAGGAGGACCGGAAATTAAAGGCCAGCCTCAGATAGCATAATGAGTTCAAGGCAGCCTGGGCTATAAAGAACTACCAGGAAGTGATGTGTCTTATCGGCTGTGAGAGCTCATGTAGATGAACCAGAAAAGCTGTATTTGTGGAGTTGAATCCCCCAGTGTAGTTTCTGTCACTGGAAATAAGGCACCCAGCGAGGTGTGGCTGTACTGCTGTCCTGATCATCAGTGTTGGCCTCATCTGGACTCAGTAGGATGGCAGTCCTTCTCTGTGCCTGCTGGGTACCATCCTGGAGTCTCACAGAGTGCTCACTGAGGGATGGCTGAGACATGGCCTTCAGAAGCTTCACACTCAGGCTGAACCAAGACCAGGCTTCTCCCCACCCATGAGGGATGATTATGTCCTGCTAGGCAAAGGGAAGGCCCTGCCATTTGTGGGAACTGAGCCCCTGTCAGGTGCTGTGGGTACATAGTCAGGGACTGCTTCCCTGTGAGTCTGCTGTGCTGTGGTCACTGGTGAGCCTCCAAGAAGCTGTGCCTGGGCAGCATCCTGTCCCCGTTCCCTCTTCCTCAGTGTCTGTCTGACTGTTCCGTTGCTTTGAAGAGATACCATGACCAAAGAACTCATAAAATGAGCTGGATTGGCTTGCTTACAGCGTCAGAGGGTTAATCATGGCTGTCATGTTAGGGAGCCTGGCAGCAGAAAGACGGGCATGCTGCTGCAGCAGTAGCTGAGCGCTCACATGGAACCTGCATGTTGCAGGCAAAGAGGGGGGAGGGACAGGGACAAAGACAGACCCAGAGAATGACAGAGACATACAGAGACAGAAACAAGCTGGGCCTGACATGGGCTTTTGAAGTCTCAAAGCCAACCCCAGTGACACACTTCCGCCAACAAGGCCACACCTCCTAGTTTTTTTCATCTGTCCCTCAGTACTACTGGCCCAGCTGAAACCTGGGCCTTGGCTCTGGGGTGGTGGCCATCCTGCTCTGGGTTGTTCCTGCCGGCTGCTGTGGGCTGCTTGCCAGTGGCTTGTTAGCCTTACTTAACCTGGGTCGTGCTTTCTTGTGTGCTTTGACCAGAGATGTAGGACAATTTTTTGTAGAATTAACACATAAAAATTGTATGTGGACATGTGCATATCTGGGTGGCACAGCTTACTAAAAGCATATTAATAACTTGACTGCTTTGGGTGTGTATTGGGGATTGAAAGCAGCATGGGCTCTGTCGTTGAGCTCCACCCTGATTTGTGGATGAACCTCTCCTTGCTCTTTCTGTATGTCGCTATCCTTGCTCTTTCTGTATGACACTTCCTGCTCTTTCTGTATGACATTATTTTTGGAAAGCTGCTTCCCTTCGTGTCGCTATTCTTTGAGCCTGGCCACCTGACAGAATTGAAGTCTCAGAATGTTTTTTGGCACATATTCACATGCCCCTCACCTGTCGCGACACCATCGTGATAACCATGTCATCTTGAAATGTTGCTCTCCAATCCTCAGACGCTGTGACGGACCTCGCCTCGCACCCTGGGTACTATGGAAATTTGGTGGAGCAGTCGCTGGGCAGATGCTGCCTGGTGACAGACGAGATAGAGCGGGACCTGCACCGTTCTCTGCCTGAGCACCCTGCCTTCCAGAACGAAACGGGTATTGCTGCCTTGAGGCGGGTGCTGACAGCCTATGCCCACCGGAACCCCAAGATTGGCTACTGTCAGGTGAAGTGGTGTGCATGGAGGCATGAGAACCCTGTGTTCAGTGATCGCCCCAGGTTTCTGCTCATTTTCAGCCATCTAGCTAAGCACCTCCCCAGAATCAATACAGCAAACTGCTGTCCAGTCAGACAGGCTGATCCTCTGGGAAGGAGGACATGGGGGTGGAGGTTAGGATGGGCAGCCATGCTTGCTGCTCATATCCCCAGCACAGTGGAGATGGAGCGGGCTAATTAGTGCTGAGACCGATGCAGAAGTAGTAGGACCGAAGCAGCAGTGTGTTTGTGGAGGACAGGGTGACCTGGGCCAGGCACTTTCCTGCTGGAAATGTGCGTAGAGAGTTCTTTGAGCTCTTCCCAGTGGGAGGATGCAGCCAGCAAGCACAAAGTGGAGGTCCAGGGAATTCAGACAACAATCTGGCAGAAGACTGGGTTAGAAGCTCTGACACTGGCCAATATAAGATTTAACTTGTCAGTGAATCAGCAAAGTCAGTGGGTGAACAAAGTGTATGTGTCCATCTGCTGAGTGTACAGAAGATGACTGTATTGACCAAGCCTAAAGCCGTGCCCCAGCTACCTGCAGCTCATTACTGTTCCACTTCTGGGGGTTGTTCTGCTTGGGGAGTGCTGGGTCTTTCAGCTACAGGCTCTTCTCCTGTGGGTTCCTTGGGCTTATTTTGTTTTGTAGTTCAGACCCAGGGCTTTGTGTAGGCCAGGGAAGTGCTTGTCCACCTCCAGCCCCTCAGTTGTGGGTTTTGAATGTTTGTGTGGCACCTGGTGGCCTGGACACTAACTGTCACTTCTGTGACCCTCTGTGCAGTCCATGAACATCCTGACCTCTGTGTTGCTGCTGTATGCCAAAGAGGAGGAAGCCTTTTGGCTGCTAGTTGCTGTCTGTGAGCGGATGCTGCCGGATTACTTCAACCACCGGGTGATCGGTAAACTGCCTGCCTTTCTCCTCCTCCATATCTGGGGAAGGTAGTCACCGTCAGCCCTGCCTGTAACCTGCCTCTGCTCCCCTTAGGCAGTCTGCGTGTATACGCATCGTTTAACTCAGGGAAGTTCTCAATGTTGTAGCAATAGAGAAAAGCAGGTAATTCTGTGAAACACCTAATGAGTTTGCACTGAAAAAACAAGCACACTGAAATAAATAGCTGAATATATAAGAGGGAAGGGAAAACCTTTAGGTCCAAGGAACAGATCAGTGTGAAACACCAGTGGCCTCGCATGGATGCCGTGGCCTGGAAAGGGAGTGGAATCCTCTGGGTTACCAAGCCAACTTGTACAGATGTCCTCTTCCCTCTGGAGGAGACCCTCACAGAAGGAGATTGTGAGAAAGGTTTTTTTTTTCTTTCCTGTCTGGACTTATATTGGTCCGTTCTGTTTTGTTTTGTGGTTGTTGCTATAAGGAAATACGTGGTGCTGGTTACTTAGAGACAGGTAGGTTTCGCTCAGTTTTGAAGGTTGAAGGGTACAGTCCCTACACAGTTGAGTTCTGGCGAGGACTCCATAGTGGGAATGCTTGTTGAAGCACGTGGTCACATCTCTAACCAGGAAGCAGAGAGAGTTCGGTAAAGACACACCTGCTCCTTTTGTTGCAGTCTTTGCAGGAGAACTGTGTCTTGTTCCCCATATGT
>NC_022028.1:24471631-24500801 GCF_000317375.1 Microtus ochrogaster | reverse complement strand
GTCTGCCCCTCTTGCTGCCCTGCAGCCTTTGATACTGGTCTCTGCCACCTACAGTGAATTTAGCCTACTCTGGAAGGAGCTGTTTTGGGTCTGTGGAAGCATCTGCCACGTAGGTAGTTTGCTCCTGTGTGTTGCTCCTCAGGTCCATGCCATGATTGACTTGTCCTATATTAGTCAGCATTCTTGGGGAACAGAGCCAGCAGAATGGATGTATATTAAGGGGGTCTAATAGACCAGCTTATATAATATAGTCTGGCTAGTCCAAGAGTGACTGTCTCACAGTGGAGAGCAGAGAATCCAGGAGTTTTTTGGTCCTTGAGGCTAGATGTCTCATTCCCAGTTTTGCGCTGAAGACCTGAAGTCCTCCTGGAGAGCTGCTGGTCCTCAGACTTTGTTAGACTGCTAGAGAAGCTGGTCAGACACCACTGAAGGAATGATGCAGGATCAGCTGTCAACAAGAGGGCAAGCAGGCAAAAGGCAGTGTTTCCTCTTTCGTTCCCCTTCATCTGGGCTGCCACCAGAAGGTACCACCCACACAAAGGGTGGGTCTTTCCACTGTAAATACACTAAAAATTCTTTGTGCCCCCCCAGCCAGTGCTTTCCTTTTCATTGATTCCAGATACAGAAATGTTGATGAGAATTTAGGTTTCTTTCAGTTTGAGCCTGTGGTCGATGAAGTTCAGTGAATATTCCTGCCATTTCTTCTAGGTGTTTCCCTAGGAAGATTGCTGGGTTATAGGGTCAGTAAGAAGCCACCAGTTTTACCAAGGGGATGTAGTGGGTCATTTACGTATTTGTTTTAGCAGCATGAGGGCCTCCATTTGCTGTGTCCGGGTTAACATCTGGGGCTTTTTCATTTTATCCATGTATTGGGAATGGTTTTTATCACATGGCTTTTAGTTTGCATTTCTCAGGTAACTAATCACTTTGAACATACTTGTTTGGGTTTACTGCCACCTAGGTAATTTTTAGCTTATTAAAAAAAATAGACTGGTTGTTGGCTTCTTATAGAACTGCAGGTCTTTGCTTTGGGTTTGAGACAGGCAGGTGTGTTGCAAATGTTTTCTCTAGTTAAGCTTACATTTGAATTTTGTTGACAAGTTTCTCTTGAAGGAAGCAAGGTTTTTTTGGTTTATTTTTATTTTTATTTTAATTTTTTTGGAGACGGGGTTTCTCTGTGTAGCCCTTACTGTCCTAGAACTCGCTCTATAGACCAGGCTGGCCTGGAATTCACCATGATCCCTCTGCCTCCTGAGTGCTAGGATTAAAGGTGTGTGCCACTGCCTGGCAAAGAAGGGGATTTTTAATGTTCTTAATGGTTAGTACTTTTTACATCCTCAGATAATTCTGTCTTGTTCCTATATTTTCTTCTAGGATTTCTAAATTATGAGCATTTGTCTTTAGGTCTATGGTTTGCTTTCGATGTGTTTTTCTATGTGTAAGGTAAGGTTAGGGGTTAGGACTCCCCTCTACCCCCCATTGATAGCCAGTTGACTAAGCACTGTTTCTTTGGAAAGCTTCTCCTTATATTGAATGACTGGTCAGCTGCTGAGAATTAGTGAACTAACCACATGTCCTCTTCTGGACTCAGATCTTGCTTCATGACATCACCTTACTAAGGGTTAGAGCAAGCTTCCTTTCAGCCGCCCCGGAGAGCACGAGTCTTCCCCACCAGAGCTTCCTGCTCTCTTTGGCAGGGGCTCAGGTGGACCAGTCTGTCTTTGAGGAGCTCATCAAGGAGCACCTCCCAGAGCTGGCGGAGCACATGAACGACCTCTCGGCACTGGCGTCCATCTCTCTGTCCTGGTTCCTGACTCTGTTCCTCAGCATCATGCCCCTGGAGAGTGCTGTGAATGTCGTCGACTGCTTCTTCTACGACGGGATCAAGGCCATCTTCCAGCTGGGGCTAGCCGTGCTGGAAGCCAACGCGGAGGAGCTGTGCAGCAGCAAGGATGATGGGCAGGCCCTGATGATCCTCAGCAGGTGGGCTCTGCCTGCTTCCTCCTGTGGCTAGTGTGGGCAATGAAGTAGGTTACGGCTGGGGCACTGGACGACCACAGAGGGAGGCCACAACATGTGTGCCACATCTGTGGAAGCTTTCTGTTCCACACTGCCCCTTGGCACCTGCCATTCTGTGGTCTCTCCAGAATGAGTGTCATGTCGCACAACCAATGGGAGGCAAAGAAGGTTGCCATCTTGTCTCACTCTTTCTGCTAAATAAGAGTTCAGGGAGAATAGGGCCCTACGTGCTTTTCTTCCAAGATGAAATGTCTTAATGCTACACACTGTTAAGAACTGAGGACTGACAGGAAATGCTGATGCATGTATAGGTAGCCAACTGGAAATGTCAGGTGCTATGTATAGGGCATCAGTTCTCAACCTGTGGGTCCCCACCCCTTTGGGGGTCAAATAGATATCTTGCATATTAGATAATTACATTATGACTCATAACAGTAGCAAAATTAGTTATGAAGTAGCAACAAAATAATTTCATGTTGGCGATCTCCATATGAACTGTATTAAAGGGTGGCAGCATTGGGAAGAGCAAGAATCACTGGTGTAGTGGTTAAGTGAGCTACAGTGACAGAAAATCACACAATGTTGAGCCTGGACCATGCGTCTGGGAGACAAGTAGATGGTTTCTTTTCAGACTATGTTGGAAGTTCAAAACCAAACAGGCACAGTTGATGCTACTTCACTGGGGAGTCTCAAGGCTTAGCAGTGTGCAAGCCTGACTTTTGGGGTATGTTGGCTGTTCCTGCTAGAGTGACCATAGTGTATGGAGCCTTGCTCTACTCCAAATGTTAGAGTCTGGGCGTGGCCTTATACTCATGCGATCTCCAGATGAGGGTAGATGTGGGCTTTAACTATGGGGGTGTGCTCAGGTTTCTAGATCACATTAAGAATGAAGACAGCCCAGGGCCCCCCATTGGCAGCCACCATGCCTTTTTCTCTGATGACCAGGAGCCCTATCCAGTGACCGACATTGCTGACCTGATCCGGGACTCTTATGAGGTACAGGAACCCCTGTTCCATCCCTCAAGACTCTTGCTAGTTGGAGTATGAAGTGTGCCTGGGATGTAGATGTGGAGGGAGGGTTGCTGGCGGCGCCCTGCTAGCTTTGGACTCAGCAAGCCTGTGTCTGTGCAGAAATTTGGGAACCAGTCTGTGGAGCAGATTGAGCACCTGCGATGCAAGCACAGGATCAGGGTCCTGCAAGGTCACGAGGACACCACCAAGCAGAATGTGGTGAGCAGAGGACACCTCCTTGGGGTTCATGGGATAGAGCTGATTGCAAGTACTGCTTCCTTTTCTCCCTCTCTTTCTCAGTGAACTAAAAACTGCCACAGTGTCACATGGAATGTGATGAAATTTTAGGAGTCAATTGTGTACTACTGGGAGCCTCAGTTTCCATGGTTATAAAACAGGGGTAAGGGCTATGGTTTAGGAGGAGATGGAGTGGGGACTATGGAATGCTCAGGCAGATGGGCTACAGTTAGTGTTCTTATTTTGAACCTCAGTGTTCTCATCTCCACTAGAACTTAATACGTCGGCTCAGAACATGTGCAAATTAGAAAGATGCTGAAGGGAAACTAGCTGGAAAGACATAGAAGTTGATGCGACTGAGACAAGGGTGCTGCACGTGTCCCCACCCTCCCTGATGATCCCAGGGGTGCAGGGATACACCTGGGTGTTAGTCCATCACTGTTAATTCTTTCCCTAAGCTCCGCGTCGTTATCCCGGAAGTCTCCATTCTTCCCGAAGACCTTGACGAACTCTACGACTTATTCAAGGTAGGAAATCTGGGGAGGGGAGTCCTGGGCCATGAGCCAGGTCCTAGCCCAGAGGGCCCAGTCTGCCTGTGGGCCTGTGGCTTCTTACAAGGCTAATGGTTACTTGAGGAGGCCGCCTGCCATGTGTTTTTTTCTTTGGTAGCAGAGGCTAGAGCTGCTCACCGACTTTCTTTAATCAGAAAACCCTACCTTAACACTCTGTCCACAGATACGTGCCTCTTATGTGTGTGTGTTGCTCTTCCTTGGGGTCCAGCCTCAGGCTGGCTGGCACATGAAGGGAGGAGCTAGTATGATCCCAAGACAGCCCGACAGAGCTTGTGCAGCTGTTATACCCCAGCAGCTATGCACTGACAAAGAGGCAGCAATGCTGTGCTGTGGTCTGACTTCCACTGCTCCGAGTCCTAGTGAACGTGGCTTCCTCATCCAGAGCAGAGAAGCAGTGGCTATTCTGAAATGACTTCATAGTACACATGTATCAGTTTTATATTCTGTGGTTGGCCTGCAGCTGCGTCATCTAGTTGCCCTTGGTGATGTCAACACTTCCTGTGCTGCATAAATCTATTATTACCATTGTTGTACCATGTCTTCCAGCTGGCTTTTTAGGGTACATAATTTAAATCCTTTTGAAGTGGGTCTAAGTTGCCCAGGGTGGCTTCTAGCTTGGTAGATGGTCCCATGTCTAATGTAGATAGGATTATAGGCATGTGCAATTTACCCAATTAATTTTTTTAAAAATTTTAATCTCTCACCCTAACACTTTGTCAACAGATACTGCCTCTTGTATGTGTTCTGATGTTTCAGAGCCCAGTTTTATTTTTAGCTGAAAATAGTATAGCAAACTAGAGTTCCAATTTTTGGGTATTTGGGTAAAGTTACAGGCTGTTAGATAAGCCACCCTGCAGAGCATACATACCATTTGAGAAAGGCCTGCCAGTGTTATTTTTCTTTCTTACCCCACAGGAACTCACTATGTATCCTGGCTGGCCTGGCACTTACAGATATCCACCTGCCTGTCTCCAGAGTACTTTTACTTTTAGCTTTTGTGTAGTGTGGCACATGGTCAAGTCATGTGGGCACACTGTCTTCTGGTTTTAAGTACATCTTTTGCCCTTTGAACCAGAATTTTGTTTCCGTAGGGGCTACAGAGAAATATCCTCATCCTGTTTTACAATTACTAGGTTTAACTGAACACGTTATCTTCACTTTATTTCCTCCTTCCGTATGCATAGGACTCACAGGCATCGTCTCTGACCAACTACTCTAAATATTCTCTCAATTAAAGAATGTGTATGGTGGTGCATGCCTATAACCCGAATGAGAGGCTGAGGCAGGTCGGGAGTTTGAAGCTAAGCAGGGCTACATAGTGGGACAACAAAACTAGGGGCTGGCAAATAAAAAGACACAGCAGGTAAAAAATGCCTGCCACCAAATTTGAAGACCTGAGTTCATTCTTCAGAAACCTGTGGTCGGAGAAAGACTATATCCACAAATTGTTCTCTGTGTGCACACAAACACACATAAACATGGGAGGGGGCTTGGAATGTAGCCCAGACAGTAGTGGAATGTTAGCTGTTTTTGTAGTTTTATCTCTATTGCTATGACAACATATCTTGACCCCCACCCCCAAACACTTGAGCAAAGGGTTGGTTTAGCTCCTAACTCCAGGTTACAGTTCATTATTTTGGGGAGGTCAAGGCAGAAACTTAACCAGCTGGTCACATTACATCACATCCTCAGTCAAGAGCAAAGAAAACAAACCTATCTTTGCTTGCAGCTAGCTTTCTCTTCTCAGAACCCTCTGTCTAGGGAATGTTTCCCACAATGGGTTGGGTCTTCTACATTATCAACCAAGACACTCCCCTCCTCCCCAACTTGATCTAGTAATTTCTTATTGTTTCTTCTCACGTGGTTCTGGATTGTGTTGACAATTAAAACTAGCCAGCATCCCTTACATGGGCCCTAGCTTGGTCCTTAGTACCACATAGAAAGGAAAGAGATATGAACAATAGGATTGGTGCTGATAGCATTTATTTTATTGACCTTCAGTAGTTCTTCGAGTTTCTGAGCCCAGACATGTGATGTTGATTTTCCCTCCAGTTGAGACCACGGACACATTGCTTTAGTTTTTAATGAGTTCCTGGGACTTGACTATACCACTTTTTTAAAATTAAAAGTTATTAATATACACATGGTAAGAATTCAGAAAATAGGAAGAGACTTCTACCTCTGTGCTTCAACCCTTCATCACCCTGACCTTCAGGCAGCCTACACTACTGACTCCTTCCTTGTTCTGTAAATCCATGTGAATCTCAAATAACCATATTCAGTGAAAATAATAAAAATCTCATAATTAAAACTATGTCAACTGAACCACACTTCTAAAACTGCATAAAATGATAAATTGTGTCATGTATACTTTATCACAAAGAAATCTTTTTATAAAAAATTTAAAAAAATTTTGTAATGAAATCAAAATTAATATTCCCTTTGTCAAAGATAAGACCGTAGCCATCTTCCTGTTGAGGGATGTTTAATTCCAGACTTTGCTGACTTTGGCGAGGTGTTCACCTGTCTGGTCCTGCAGCACTTTCTGGGGCACTCACGGCCCTGTGTAACACAGCCTTTTCTCCCCTCATGCTTTAAGAGAGCACACATGATGAGCTGTTACTGGGAGCACCCCAGGCCCATGCCCCTGCGCCATGATCCCAGCAGGCCCTATGCTGAGCAGTACCGCATCGACGCCCGGCAGTTTGCACATCTGTTCCAGTTGGTATCTCCGTGGACCTGTGGAGTCCACACAGAGATCCTTGCTGAGAGAACCTTTAGGCTCCTGGATGACAACATGGACCAGCTCATGGAGTTCAAAGCCTTCGTAAGCTGTCTAGGTATGACTCTTTAGGTCTTCACTGTAAGGTTTGGCATTTATCTGTGGACAGATGAGGTGGATTGCTGCTAGGCAGATCCACACAATGTGTTTATAATTATCCCATGATTTAAAAATATTGCTCTACAGGCTCCTGTTAGGGTCATCCTTACTTGTCCTTTGGGGAGGAGAGGGACTTGGCTCTCCATATTTAAAGCCACTGACCTGTTCTTAATACCTAAGGTGCAACCATAGTTTGCTGTGCATAAAACCAAAATCTTCGAAAAGTCATGAGGTTATCCTGCATTTCAGTCATTTCTAGTATGGGGTGCATTTGGGCTGAGGGTACTAAAAGCAACAAGCATTGGCATTACTCTGAGCTGAAGACATGACTAATGGGATTCATTTGGACCTGGTCTCTTTCTTGAATTTGTAGACATTATGTACAATGGAGAAATGAATGAAAAGATTAAGCTGCTATACAGGCTTCATATCCCACCAGGTAAGAAAGTCATTTTGTGATCTGCTTTAACACAAGGCCAACTTTGTGCAGGACAGTGACTGGTTTTAAATTTAGTTTACCTTTTCTCCATGTGGATATTGTTTTCCCAGCACCATTTATTAGAGCCTCTACTCCTCCCACCCCCATGAATCTTTAGACTCGTTTAAGATTGGTTGGATAGTTATGTGGATATTTTGGTCCTGTATTCTATTCCATTGGCCTTTGTGTGTTTTTGTTAGTATCATGTTGGGGGTTTGTTGTTGCTGTTTTTGTTTTTTGAGTAACCTTGACTGTCCTGGAACTTGCTCTGTAGCCTAGGCTGGCCAGAGATTTGTTGTCTGCCTTTGCCTCCCAAGTGCTGGGATTAAAGTTGTGTCATATCCCTCCCCATCATACTATTTTTGATACTATGGCTCTATAGCAAATTTGAGATCAGGTATTGTGATACATCTATCTTTGAATCATTGATGGAGACTGAACTAAATTATGTAGTTTTCAGTAATACATTTCTATTCTGTCAGCAAATAACCCTGGGATATGGACTATATTGTGTTGTATTTTTCCTGGCTTTTTAGGGTTTCAGAAAAGCAGTTCTGTTTTTGTAGAGTTGGGCTTTTCCTTTCAGATTTTAATGTTTCTTGGAACTTTGTAATACCATGACTGAACAAAACTCTTTGATCTTACTGTATTTTGAATTCTAAATGTCCATTAGGTCTGGATGCCCTATCTTTAGATTTAACCAATTTCTTGCTATAACTTAAATGAATACATTTTAAGGTTTTGGTCACTTGATTATATGAGTTGTAATTGTCATCATTTTTTTTAAGTGTATGGGTGTTTTGTCCACATTTAAGTCTGTACCACGTGCATGCCTGGTACTTGCAGAGGCCAGAGGAGGGTGTCATCTCTTGGGACTAGAGTTAGATGGTTGTGAGCTGTCACATGGGACTGGGATTAGACCTAAATCCTCTGGAAGAGCAGCCATCTCTCCAGCTTATGGTCATGCTTTTTAAAACCTTTTGATTGATGTTTGAATGCAGTATTTCATCACCCTTCTCCTCCATCCCTGATGTGTCTTCTTGGTCACATAAGCTTTCGTGTTGGTGAGTGGTCTTGATTTTTTTCATTCCCAACATTTAAAAAAAAATCTGTGCATGCACATACAGAAGTCAGAGTACCTCGAGTGTCCATTCTCGTCTCTCACCATGTTTCAAAGGGGTCAATGTTGTTTGCAGCTTTGTACCGTCTGGCTGGCTGGTCTGTACAGAGCTTCTAGGGATTCTCTTGTCTTCATACATCTCCCCATAAGAGCACTTGGAACTATTAAATGTGTACCAATATATTCAGCTTTTACATGAGTTTTGAAGATTTGAATTTGGGTCGTTATGCTTGTATGGGAAATCCTCTCCCTAGCTCCTCCCTTTTGCTTTCAAAAATTTCCCTGTTTTTTCAACTACATTGCTGACTCTCCCTGGCTTTTTACTGACTTCTTGATCCCAGATTTGAATCGGCTTAATCATTTTAAAGCATTTATAACTTAAGATGAAGATGTTTTACATTAAGTTTTAAGAGTATACATATTATACATTTCCATATGTGTAACATTTGATAATATAAACCCTTCCCATTCCTGTTTTATCTTTTTCTTTTGACCACTCAGTAAGCATAGCTGAGAGTGAGGTGCTATCTGCAGGTACAGACACCTGACTAGGAAGAAAATGTTTCTTCCTCCTCTAGCAACTGTTAACATTGGGCCTCAGGAAGGGCTAGGACCTTTTGAGCCCCTTTCTCAAAAAGATGAATGTGCAGTGACCATGTCTTACCTGTTTAGTTAAAACCAAAGATAACACTGATGACTGTAGAATGGAAAATGGTACTACTGTAAATTGTTATAAAATTATAGGGTAAATGTGGGAAGAATACGAAAAAGATGGAAGAAAAGCAGTTTAATAGAAGGAAAACACAGGTGGAGGCAGAGAAGCTGCTACTGAGGGGGAATAGAAAAAGAGCAAGGGATCAAGAAAAAAAAAAACAGAAGTGTAGGGGAAAGTTTAACTTCTAAATAAGGAGCAGGTTTGAAAACGAAGTAATGGGCCGGGCGGTGGTGGCGCACGCCTTTAGTCCCAGCACTAGGGAGGCAGAGGCAGGTGGATCTCTGTGAGTACGAGACCAGCCTGGTCTACAAGAGCTAGTTCCAGGACAGGCTCCAAAACCACAGAGAAACCCTGTCTCGAAAAAAAAAAGAAAACGAAGTAATGAAAAATAAAAGCATGAGGTTTTAAATGTTGGACTAAAAAACTATTTAAAATACAGCATAAATGGTTGTCAAGCAATGCCTAAAACATATAAACAAAAGTATATCAATGTATGAAGGGGAATGAATTAAAATTTAGATTTTCAAATTAGAATTTAATTTTTAAAGTGAAGCCAGGCAGTAGTGGCTCATGACCTTAATCCTAGCACATGGGAGGCAGAAAGAGGAGGACCTCAGGAGTTCAAGGCTAGCCTGGTCTACAGAGTGAGTTCCAGGACAGTCAGGGCTAAACACAGAAAACCCTGTCTTGGGTTATAAAGAAAAAGAGAAAAGAGCAAAAATGTAAAAAGGCATGAACAACTCAGGAAGCAAAGTCAGGCCAGAAAATAAGATGGGGTAGTAGCTTCCTGGACCCCTGAAGACCAGACTGAATAGATGCACTGAAGGTGGGGTTGGGTCCGGCTGACCAAATCTTTGTTGTGGCTCTGATAAATACCCACACAAAAGCACCTTAAGGGGAAATTTATTTGGCTTACAATTCCAGGTATTAGGCCATCACTGTGGGGTGACAGAAACCCAAAACTGCCACATCACAAGAACGGGGAAGTAATGAATTAATGCATGCCAATGCTCAGTTCACTCTCCCACTCATGGGAAGAACCTCAAACTCTCCGAATGGTGCTACCCAGTGAATCTTCCCACCTGTTAGCCCAATTAAGAAATCTCCCAGAAATGGCTGTCCATTAGCCAACTTAATTCTATTCCTTAAGACACACTTTTCAGGTAATTCTAGACTGTAAAATAGTTTAAAACCAATGTTGGTATTGTGCCTCTACTGGACCAAGTGTCTTTACTTCAGGGCTTGTCACTACAGCACATCCATTTGTTAGCTATGGTGCAGCTAGCAGTGGATGGGACAAACCTACCCCATAGACTGCAAAGCTACTTGAGGGCTTTGGACTTGTCCTAGGGATAGGACTGCTGTCTCTAGCTTACATTGGGTATCAGGTGACAGAAGTTATCTATCATACAAAGTCTAGAATGGCAAGTTTCAAATAACCAAGTGAAACACAGTGAAAGCTTTACTGTAGTAATGTCTCTACCCATTTATAGTATCGAACCACAAACTACATGTGCACTGAGACTCATCATCCTAAAACAACCCCCCCACCCCCACCCCGGACCATTCCATGTTTCTGCAGCCTTCTGCAATCTGCTGTTGCCTATTCCATGTTTTTTAAGCGGCTATAGTGTGCACCGCTACTGTCTGGCTTCTGCTGATAACTGTGTTCAGTTGGTCCATGTTGCAGAATCAGTCCTTCTGGCCAGGAGTGTCTACTGTGGCTATGACCACCACTGCTGCTGTGGTTGTGTTGCTATCAGTTTTGCATAAAAATTTTCCATACTCCCAAGTAGACTATACAGAAGTGGGAATTCTGGGTTTAACCTTAAAAAATGTATAGGCATTTTTGCCTGCATATATTTAAACAAATATGTGCTCTTAACTGCTGCCTACCTGAAGACTTTTTTGTTCTGATAATGGGTCTAGACCTCATGATGTAGATATTAAGAGGTCTGCCTTCCTCCGCTGGGATTAAAGATGTGAACCACCATTTACCTAAGTTTTTGAGAAATGCCAAATTTTTCAAACTGATTGAACCATTTTATTACTAGCAATGTTTTGAACTTCTGATGTTTTACTTTTAGTGCAATTCAAAGAAACCAGTGTGGTGGTTTGAGGCCAATTGGTCTACAAAGGAATTTGCAAGACAGAGCCACACAGAGAAACCCTGTCTTGAAAAACCAAAAATCACCAACATGTTTGGAAGTCAGCACTACTTTAAAACAAAAACCTACATGATGTAAGAAGCTAGAGACAGGTGGATCTCTTCAAGTTCTACAACTGCCAGGGCTTTGTAAAGATGCTGTCTCAAAACCCTCCTCCCACCAAGGGCCCCCACTTACACCATCTAAATATACTGATTTATATATGCTCACTGTAATTCATTGCCAAGATAAGTTTATTCATAGTATTAGAAGGGGTTTGCTATGTTACCTCAGAACATCAGCAGTATCTACATATGAATTTATATGATTATGCCCACATATCTATAAAACAGAATTTGCCTACTTCATTTGGCTTTAAAGGCTCTTTACAATATTGGAACTGTTGGCTTAGTCTTTGTCAGTTAAACAGAAACTATGTTCAGTTTTAATACTTCTCTTTTAAGCACTCACTGAAAATGACAGAGACAGTCAGTCACCACTGAAGAATCCTCTGTTGTCAACATCAAGACCCCTGGTATTGGGTAAGCCCAATGGCAAGTATCTGTCTTCACCACTTGCTCCTAACAGCCCATCCCCTCTCCCCCCTGTTCCCATTTAGCCCATGGCCAGCACTGCTTGATTGCCCACTGAGTACCTTCTGCTGCTTTCATCTTTTTCTAAGATCTTAACAGGAAGGTCCTATGTAGTCAGCTATGAAAATCCTTTCTTGCTTTTTATGAAATTTTCTTAGTGGGAACCCCGTTCCCTTACTGTCCTAATCTAATTGCTTTAGTGGACTTTAAACTATTGTTTCCCTTTGTCAAGGTGACACAATTGATTATCAAAAACAACTGAAACAGATGATTAAGGATTTAGCCAAAGAAAAGGATAAAACGGAAAAAGAGTTGCCCAAAATGAGCCAGGTAAGGACTTTTGGGAAGAAAAAAGAAACTATCTCAGCAACTTGAGACCATAAATCTCAGGAATTCCCAGTGTTGTGATCAAGTCACCTCTTAAACAGGAGGCTGCAAAATGACACACCATTCAAGTCTTCATGCCTCTAATCACTTCCCAGAACAGGGAGGGTTCTTAGGTGCTACAAGATGACAGGTTTAATTTGGAAAGGATCTTCCTGCTAACACAAGAAATACAGGCTTAAGTTAGGAATGCTCCTGTCTAAGACATCAGTGTTTTCATGCCACATACTGGGAGGCTTTAGAACCTTGTTTGACTGAAGCATGCACGAGTAGGTATGCATGAAGGCCAGTGGGTTTCCTCTACCTTACTTCAAGTCTCTCAATCAACCTCAAGCTAGGTAGGCAGTCCTTGGTATTCCCAGCTTTACGTGGGTGTAACTTTCATTCTGTTCCTTATATGTGATGGTTAAGCCACCCAGAGCTGTCCGCATCGTTTTGCTCGGAACCCCACCTGCCTATCTCCTAAGCGCTGGATTTAAAAGTATGTGCCACATGCTCCCTTTCCACTAAGCAAATGTAGCCATTTTGTTGAGACATAATTTCTCACTGATAATCAACACAACACCACCTAAAGCCTTTTCTTATTTTCTGCATGTGGGACCAGGAACTAGCAGTATGCACCTGCTGGTAAGGCAGGAAGATCACAGGTTACAGGACAGTCTTAAAACAGGGAGCTGCTATTGAACTAAAGTTAAATGCTACACGCTTTTCTGATAATGAAAAAATTATGCTTTCCATCCTCATGCTGTTCTATTGGTTTTTTATTCTAGAGAGAATTTATCCAGTTCTGTAAAACTTTGTACAGTATGTTCCATGAAGATCCAGAGGAGAACGAACTGTACCAAGCCATCGCCACAGTAACCACTCTGCTACTACAGATAGGAGAAGTGGGCCAGCGAAGCAGCAGCTCAGGAAGCTGCTCCCAGGAATGTAGTGAGGAGCTGCAGCCTTCAGCTCCAGCTCCTTCTCCTGAACAGGACTCAGTTTTTGTTGAGACTGGGAAGCCTCCCCAAGACTCTCGGGCCTTTCCGGAGGCAGGGGAAGGGGACTGGACTGTCTCGCTGGAACATATCCTGGCCTCACTTCTCACTGAGCAATCACTGGTAAACTTTTTTGAAAAGCCACTCAACATTAAATCCAAACTTGAAAATGCCAAGCTCAACCAGTACAGTCTCAAAGCTTTGGAAATGAGCCATCCACCACAGCCTGAACTGAAGCTGAATAATCTGTAGCCAGGAGTTTGCTGGAGCCTACTGGAGCCCACCACACCAAAGCATGGACTGGACTGTCGTCAGTCACTGTCCACATTTCAGTCTAAAAACAGGGAACTCGAGAAGCTGAGTATGTTGGGTAACGAATCTCAGACCCATGGCCGGGGAATTGTTGCAACTCCCACAGTCTATTTATTCTTAAGAGGACAGACAGGTGGAATGCCTTTTACACTGTGACTATCAACTTTGCTGAAACTAGTGTTTCTGCTGTGATCCTGGTTTTTGCGTTTACCCTTTGATGGACAAAAAGATGTCATAGTAACCAAGACATCAACTCCAGGCTCACTTTCCACTGGTTATGGGATTGGTCAAGAAATAAGCTCACCAAGATCCCAGAACCATCGTCTGCACAATTGTATTTGGCTTTTTTTGCACTAATTTTGTTTCAATGCTGGTAATTGAAACCATTTTAATATATTTCGTTGTATTCACTTTGTATGTCCTTCCAAAAACATGTGCAAAACCATGCTTTCAATGTTGGCCCCAAGGTTTTTAATAAAAAAAATCTTTCTTTTTGTACTGATTCTTTAATAAAAATTAAGAACAATAACAACACTAAGGAAGCATGCAGATCTGAATTTGAGGCCACCCTGGTCACAAATCGAGTTACATGACAGCCAGGGCTGCTACAGAAAACCCTGTCTTTTGGGGGTGGGGGAAGAGCTTATATTGTCTTAAGAGCATATATAGCATATTCCAGGGAATGAACTGGCCTGGCTGGCAAAGATGGCAGAAGACTAAGACTGACAACACAGAATTTCAGAATCATGTACGAGCTACCTCAGTCCTTAATCTTAACACACACCCGGGACTAGTGTGAGACCCAATACTGCAGATTCTTTGCTAAAACAGACAAGCTAGGCATGGCAGGGGACGCCTTTAATTCCCGCCCTTGCGATGTTGAGGCCAGCCTGGTCTACAGATTAAGTTCCAGGACAGCAAGGACTACAGAGAGAATGTGTCTTGAAAAAAAATCAAAATCACATAATCCCGATTTCCCAAGTCAGCAATTAAATAACTCCCAACAATACTCCTTAGACCCTATTCTAAACACTACCAAAAATTCCCCCAGTGGGGCAAACAACAAAAAGAAAAACCAAAACCTGAAGGCTGTTCTCCAACTTTATTTGAGATTCAGTAGGTTAGTTCTCATCCACATTGACTGTCTGTAGATCTGAAATGCAGAAGAGACAGCCAATCAGCACCCATACTCGTCCCGCCTTTTAGACCTGCACAACACTACAGTTGTATGAACTCCATTATTTCCCCCACCACTCATCTCACTGAAAATAGGCACCAACATTTGATGAACAAATTTAGGGTTGAAAGGTGCTAATAATTTCCTCCTGTGATTTCAACAGTTTTGAGAACAGCATGAAACTTACTTTTGAATGTGGTAACAGGCACGTAAGTTACCAATGTGTAGAGTTTGTTTGGTGAGTCCTCATCCTCATTACGTTTTCTGGACAAACGTACCCGGATACGATATGGAACATTCCTAATAAAACATAAATGTGCTGCTAAGGTCAATGCTTCCTTTCAGAAAGCAGTGGCATTCAAACCTATTCCTGCTTCTTAATGCTCTGAAAAACTTATCTGACCATGCAGCCACCATGACAACCGATTGTTCTTAGGCTGTCATCAACAGAAATACTCATTAATCCAAACAAAAGGCACAATCCTCTCCCCTTTCAGAAGCAGAATAGCTGATTCATCTCCTTTCCTCATCATCTCAGGACATGCTAGGTTTTCTTAGGCCCCAGACTCCTACAAACAAGGCTTCTCCATGCCCCTGTGACGCTACCCCTTACCTCAAGGCAGACACTATAGTTTCTTTTTTTTAAAGATTTATTTATTATGTGTGCAGCATTCCTTCCACGTGTGCCCGCAGGCCAGAAGGGGGCGCCGGGTCTCATTATAGATGTTGTGAGCCACCATGTGGTTGCTGGGAATTGAACTCAGGACCTCCGGAAGAGCAGTTAGTGCTCTTAACCTCTGAGCCATTTCTCCAGCCCGACACTATAGTTTCTTGTTGCACAATTTTCTATATAGAGGGTCCCAAGATTAAATACTTTCTGCAGCAGTACCCCCTTCCATCTTTGTATGTACTCCCCTTTAAAGGGGACTTCCCAAACTTGGCATTCAGGTTGGGTAAAACTGAGAATCCTTTAATGTTATAGGACATGGTACAAATCAACCTTTCTGGGCAAGATTTCTTCCTCAGGCTTAGAAAACACTGCTTTTTCCGAGCCTCTCATGCTCTGGATGGAGCTCTTCAAAGTCCCAATCTCTCCCAGATCTCACCAAGCTCTAACACTGCTCTCTCCCTTACAGTAAAGGACACTAGCTTAGAGTCACGGTCCCAGTATCTATATTCCACATCTGGTAACCGAACTACCAAATCTGTCACAAAGGACTATGCAGAAGGAATAGCTGGTTCATTGTTAATAAATAACTTCAGTACCTTATTCCTTTGGCCCAGACGGCTTTATTGAGCCTGGTATCAATCCGCACATCTGGAGTACCCATCTCCTTCATGGCAAATTTCCGGATTTCTTTGAGTGCCCTAGGAGCACGCTTCTTGAAGCCCCTGAGGTTCAAAACACAAGAATATAAAATCAAATCACAATATATAAACGGCATGCTCTCATAAAACAATCAAAACTAGTCAGAAACATACTCTAAAAACAACCAGCATCAGTACTTTGAAAAAGAGGATGAAATAAACACGAAGTATTCTACAATTCTGGCACAAGATGCCATGCTTTCCCAACTTAGCATCCAGAAACCACTCCTACAAACACACTCTCACAGCAGTCCTGAAGTGCCAGGGACTACAGAGATGGCCCAGGGCTTGAGAACACTTGCTCTTTCAGAGGACTCAGGTTTGCTTCCCAGCATCCATGCGATGCACATGCAAACACTCAAGCAAACCATATACAGAGGAAACCAAGGCAGCCATTTACCTATATTTTAGGCTTTCAGCCAAATGAGCACAAAACCCTAAAACTAGTTGGATGTGGTGTTGTGTTCCTTTAATCCTAGCATCTGGGAGGCAAAGGCAGGTGGATCTTTTTGTGTTCAGGGCCAGCCTGGTCACATAGGTAGTTTCAGGACAACCAGAGCTACACTACACAATACAGATTAAGACCCAACGAAACAACAAAACCTACAAACTTTTCTAAGGTATGGGGGTGGTGTTCCCATTAACTACAACACTGGAAGCTGGGCAGGAAGACCTCAACTCCAAAATTCACAACCAACCTTTTACAAAAGCCCAGTTGTGCTCAGCATCTGTCTGTCTAGGTCACTCCAAGACAGACAACGTGGAACCACCTTCTCCACTTAGTATCAGCCCACGTGCAGTGTCCAAACAAACCCACTTTACTATCTGGAAAAAACGTGGTTAGGAATAACAAGGGCTGGTCTATTGGACCCAGCTCGTGCAAGCGACCCATCAGGTGGTATCAATAAGTACCAAACAGGACACACCAGGAAAGAGATGGAGCAGTGAGCGATTCCAGTATTGTGGTCAGGGAATGTAAACAAGATGCCGCTGTCACTACTTAATGGCAGTCAGCTGAATTACCAATGAAATAGAGAAAGTAGAAGACAGCTGGGAGCAAGTTTGGTTTGGAAAACAAGGACCAAGATATGACCAAAGGATGAAGGAGGCTGGAGATCCTCGCACAGGCCTTTCCAACAGCACAAATACCCGAAAATCATGCCCGCCCACACCCTATTCCTCCTTTAGGGCTTCTAAAGAGCACCTCTTTCCCCGAGAATCACCCAACACACGGGACAATTAAAAGAAAAGAATCTTCAACTCAAACTGCTTTTCACCTACTTCCCCCCGTTGGTGAACCCTGTGAGGGCAGGGTCTTTATCTGCAATGTCCGACAGTGCTCAACATGCACCAACCAGAGGCTGAAATGTGGCTGGTCGCAAGTGGCACTTACACGCAGCAGAAACCTCACATGGGACAACACAGAAAAGCCGACACAATTTCGACACGGCAGAACCTGTCACTAGAGACTGAACAGCCAAGTCCAAGCAATCCTGCTCTACACGCTGGCCTCGGAATGTACGTAAATATAACTGCCGATAAATTCACAA
Organism: Microtus ochrogaster; assembly: GCF_000317375.1. Taxonomy (NCBI): domain Eukaryota; kingdom Metazoa; phylum Chordata; class Mammalia; order Rodentia; family Cricetidae; genus Microtus; species Microtus ochrogaster. The sequence continues at coordinate 24,483,257 of NC_022028.1, read as the reverse complement.
GCGCTTCTCCTCAGCATTTCCAGTACTACAACTGGACCCGCATTAGTACGAATCTCCATCAGTCAGAGGACGAAGAAAAACCTATTGGGGCTCAGCAATTCACAACTGCCTAGTTCCTGCAGCACAGAAGTTAGCCAAGGTTCCCCTTCACGAGCTTCTCTGAGCCGTCCAGATGACCAAAACTCTGGGTTTCGCACCACCAAGCGTTCCAAGTTCCACTGTTCTGAAAGTCCCAACACGAATTCCCCGTTCCCAGTTCCTAACCGGAACCGTACACTCCAGAACCTGCACACCTCTAAAGGGCACGCGATAGGATCGAAAAGACAAAACAAACCCCGCGTGCTCTCTAGGGCAAGGAACGAGTGACAGCCAGAAGCCGGAAGGGGCTCGCGGGGCCACGCCGGCCGCAGGTACTCACACGCCATGGATGCGCTTGTGAATGTTGATGGTGTATTCTCGGGTCACCACCTCGTTGATGGCAGAACGGCCCTTCTTCTTCTCGCCACCCTTCTTTGCGGGAGCCATCTAAAAAATGTAGGCGACAGGGGGGCTCTAAGCAGACAGGGAGAAAAGGCCGGGCTGATTCCCCTGCTCAGAGTCCGGCCAACCCCGGAACCCCTGCTCCTCGGAGCCCCGCCACTGTCCCCCCCAGCGACCCCAGCGCCTTGCGTCCGCGCGCGCCCTACCGCCCCGGATCGCCGAGCCTCCGGTCAGCGCGGAACAAATCCCCCAAGCCGGCCCGCCCCGCGTCCGGAGAGGATGGCGCTGGATTTCAGAGCCAGGACCCCGCCGCCATACTCACTCTGCCGGGCCCAAGCTGGAAAGGACGGGCGAGAGGGATTGTGGGAAGGAAAGCCGCGTCTCGAGTATAACTTCCGGGTCGGGAGGCGGGGGAGAGGAAGTGTGGCGAGGGAAGGTCGAAGGCTGGGACGCGACGTCTTGGTAGCGCGTCGGAGGCGGAGCGAGCGGCATGGGGCGTGTCCGGGGCGGGTCCTGGGCGGGGTCGAGGCTCCAGTCTTCTGATGGCTGTGAGCAGGGTCCGTGTCTGCTGTTTGAAGGTGGTGGTTGGGATTTAAATCCGCACCCTTAGACTGCAGGGCCAGGAAAGAAGACGCTCTTCTGTTTTTCGGATTCAGTCATTCATTCGATCCTACACGTATTGAATCTATAAGGTGATGTGCTTGGCAGAAGGTCCCAGGTCCCTGAGACCATAACCAAAGCACTCATTTCTCGAAGTCGAAAAGGTCCAAGTGAATGTTAGCCTTTTCGGTGGGAAAATCCCCGAATCCAAACAAGTCCGAACAGCCTAGTCATTGGGGGAGTTTCAGCAACGGCAAGTTTCAGGATCTCACAGATAAAAGACAGGCAGGCAGAGACTCCACAGTCTTACCGGAATTTGGCTAAGGGACGCTGTATATACGAATTCCCCAAGGGCAGGACTTGGCATAGACAGGCACACTCTCGGATCTCAGAAGAAAACAAGTCCTCAGCCGAGTGTGGAGGTGCAAAACTTTGTAGGTAGCCTCGGGAGGTCACGAGTTCAAGGTCATCCTTGACTACTGGGTGAGTTAGAGGCCTGCCTGAGGGGTTGGGTGTGGAAGAGTGTTGACTGGGGGCTAAACACACCTCACAGTTCTGAAGACTTCTTCTAGGGGCTAGGAGGAAAGACCAGGACAGGCTCTTCCTGGGATGCAAACCACTAACGGGCTCGATGTGAATGCGGGTTGGAACAGTAATTCTGGGGTGAGCTCCAGGGAATTCCAAAGCAATCTCCTAAGCAGAACCACTCAAAACATTTTAAAGAGGAAGTCAGGAGTGCTGCATTCAGGAGGCAGAGCAGAAGGATTGCAGATTAAGCCTGAGGCTACTCTAGGCTACTAGAGGCCAACCTTGGCTACCCAACAAGACTTGACCCGAAGTTAGGAGGAGAAGGAGGTAGGGAGGAAGAGGGAGAAAGGGGAGGGAAGAGTAGATGGAGGGAAGGGGGTGTATGTGTGAAGCAAATATGAAAATATGTATCTGGGGATGTAGCTCAGTGATAGAACATTCGCTGACATTCGCAAGCTCTGGATTTGATAGGCACTCACCCTCCTCCACTACAAAAAAGGAAAGCAGCCTGGTGATGAAAACAGTTCCAAAATGAAGGAGCCCGGTGAGGAGGATGTTGCTATGATACAGCAGAGATGGAGCCTTGAGCATGTCAGCAGATAGTGGACCAGAAAGGAAAGGCACAGACAGCATTCAAAATGAAAATCAGTAGTTCAAGAGTAACTTTATGTGAGATGCCAGTTTAGGAAAAAGACAATATCAGGTAAGAATCGCATCAGAAAAATAAAATATCACACAATGTATGATCTATTAGCTAGGCAAAACTGATGTGATTCTGTGACTTTTGTGAGTCTCTTATAAGCAGAGATATGCCACTCACTGTCTTCATTGTTGTGCAAACTTTGCAGTGTGTACACAGTTATGTGCTTTAGCCTATCACAAACCTAAGCTGTATGGTACGTCTCTTCAGCCAGGCTGTCTTTCAGTAACGCTGTCCTTGAGCATTGCATGACCCTGTAGACTTTCAGCTCTCTCCCCACAGAATGAGCCAATGACAGGAACTGAAGCAGCGCTGTTGCCCAACATCACTTCCCAGTTTCACTTTAAGCACCAGATTTTAATATTGGACTTTTTTTTTTAAGTAAAAGAATATCAGGAAGGAAGTTGATCCCATACTTTGGGGCAGAGGGAAAAATAGGTAAATAGATCATGCCTCTGATGTTCAAGAGAGAAATCTGGAGGCTGGTTTTGGATGGACTTTACTAACGTGAAGAAAGAGGAGCTAGCTCTCTCTTGTCAGGGTGATGATCTGAGCATTGAGATAATAATGGTAAACTAGAAACTGAGTTTATAAAAGGCCGTAAGTTCATGACTTTGTACTAAAAAATATGAGTAATTTATGGAGTCAATAAACCAGACATGCCCATCCCAGATTAAGCTAAAATTCAAAAAGGAAATTTCCCCTCCTACCCTATTTCTAATGAGTATTTCTACAGGAAAAACAAAGCTTTTTATCTGCATAATATGAATTTCATATGACAACTAACAACATTTCTCTAGATGACTCATATTAGATATTTTTTTCAGGATATTAATGACTGACTTTGAGATCTTCAGGATACAACATGAACAGAAATTAAAGTAATTTTGTACCACTAAATTTTTACCAGGACATTTTGGCAAGTGTGCAAAAGTCATGGCTAACAACTGCTTAATAAGCAGGGCCATAGTGGCACATGACTTTAATCCCAGCACTCAGGAGGCAGAGGCAGGCAGATAGATCTCTGAGTTCGAGGCCAGTCTGGTCTATAGAGTGAGTTCCAGGCCAGCCAGGATTACACAGAGAAACTCTGTCTTGAAAACACCAACAAGAAAAAGAAAAAAAAAGCTACTTAATGGTTAGTTGACATAGCTGGGTGTGGTTTATACACATTTAATCACAGAGGCGGAGGCAAGTGGCTAGAGTTCCAGACTAGCCTGATCTATATAGGGAATTCCAGGCCAGCCAGAGCTACAAAGTGAGACCTCATCTAAAAACAACAATAACAACTTACCATGTTGTTTGGACAAAGCAATATTTAGACAGAATATGCTACAATTTTAGTTAGTTTGTAAAATCTTAAACCAAGTGTTCCAAGTTCACACTCAATCTTGACTCTTGAACCAAGAGACTTTAATACTGTTCCAGACAGTTCAGGTCATGGTTTTTCTGGAACAAAGATGTGGTTGCAAAATAGCCATTTAATGAGCAAAGTAATGAATGAAGAGCTCAGTGATTACAATTCCCAGGATGCCTGCATTTGATGGAAAATTACACAATAGGAGTTTTTTGAGTTTATCCAAATTCTTAACATGTGTAAAATTCAGGCATAGCTAAATTAAATTAGGAGCGTAACACACTCCACCCTCTTTAATGGCTTCCAGCTAGACAATCCTAGGATAATGAATACACTGTGCCCATTAACAATCTTGTTCCACTTAGGGGTCTAACCACCAATTAAAGTATGGCTACAATTGAACTATAATTTTTTTCTAGAAAAACCAGATCTCTAAACCTTAGACAATGTTAAGTTTTGTTTTTTAAAAAAAATAGGTCATTGAATTCCATTCAGATTTCATGTTTTAAAAACAAGGTTCACTTCAAGTTCTTTGAAAAAGTAAATGTTCCTCTTCATATATGCAAAATATTTTTTTTGTTATTGTTTTTTACTACCTACCCAATCTCTGCCCTCAGGCATAGAGCAACCATGGACACACGTTTGTAGCAACTTCATGGTATCCAAAACTTGATCCTAGCTAGAGAACCAAAAAGAAGTCGTCATCATTTTACAGAAGAGGGTGAAAGTGCAGACCTATCTTGATAGAGCGTTGGAAGGAACATAGATAGCTCCTTGCTGTTTGGAAAGGGAGCGGCCATCTTGGTGATTCCCAAATACTGAGTGTTCCTAAGGTCCTCGGAGTTTTTAAAGGCAGCTTAGCAACCTGGGACTCCTACCTGCATGGAGCTGTGTGTACATCCTTCTCCAGATGAAGTGGCCAGTCAATCCTAGCAACCCCTGGGGACTCCCCCTTTGTGGTCACACATGTTGGAACATGTCCTAGAAGTGCAGGCAGTGAGCCAACTCCGCCTGGGCTGAACTTCAGTGCTCAGGCAGCGAGGCAACCTGTGTCCACTGAGTGAGCTTTCAGGGGAAATCATTTACCATTCTATGCCTATGCATGATTGGGCAAGCGTATGATTAAAAAATTCGATGCATCATGAGAAAGAACATGTTGGGTGAACAAGGGTTACATAACCCAAACCCATCAATGGAAACACAGAATCACCTACTCCTTATCCCTGTGAGCTAACTCCTCCCTCCCATCCTCCTGAGCCTACAAAAGGAAGCCTCACAAAGTAACCCCTAGCAATCTTGCTTGGCCCCCACTGCTCTCTCTATGCAGTGTATCTAGTCTGTGTATTTCTTTTGCTCCCAAATAAGACCCTGGCTAATTCGCTATTTGTGTGTGCTTCATTTTTTTTTTTTTTGAATAAGACACCAAGACCCTGGAACCACTCAGTGGAGACCACCAGTACCACCAGTGTATCCTCATGTTAGTATGCTGGACCTCATGAATGAGGTGGCTGTAACTGAGCAAGACCTCAGCCATGCTGTTTGCCTTCTCAATGTGTGTCTGTGTACACGTCTCACACATACCAGGGCACACCTACCTTGCTGACATCACTGGGCTAAATGTTGGCAGTGAGAGATCGTGTACAATCGCGAGCAACGAATGAGTGCTTTGGTGGGGAACGTCGCCATCATTTCTATAGGTTTCCAGTGTTCACAAGACTGAGGTGCTCCCAGGAGCTTTCCGGGCATTGTTACCATTTCTACAGTGAAACATTGTTTTCCCTGTCACAGCTTTGAACCTTAGGATACTGGCAGAGTAATGCAGCCCAAGAAGCTCCATCCCCGTACCACTTATTGCATTGTGTGTTCCATCATACTGGGGTTTGGGTCTTGAACAGCCCCCCAAAGCCCATGTATTGAAACCCTGGACCTCAGCTACTGGGTGTGGCACAACCTTTATCAGGTGGGGCCTAGTGGAATAAAGTTTGCTCATTAGGGTTATGGGGGTATGTCTTTTAGTGGGACCCTGACTCCTTTCTCTTTCTTTGCTTCCTTGAGGTGAGCAGGTCTGCTCTGCCATGAACTCATTCCATAATATTCTGTGCTACAATAGCCCAAAGCAACAGGGCCAAGGGATTATGGACTGAAATCTCTGAGCCCATGAACCCATGTCTGTAAAGCTCATCACCTCACTTATTTCATTATAGTAACAGAAAACTCAATGAAAACAGGGTTTCTCTGTGTAGCCCTGGTTGTCCTTGCTTTGTAGACCAGTATGGGCTTTTGAACTCAGAGATTTGCCTGCCTCTGCCTCCCGAGTGCTGAGATTAAAGGTGTGCACCACCATCCTGAAATTAAAAAAAAAAGTGTGTGTGTGTGTGTACATACAACAAAGGACAAAGGAAATTGTACAAACTTGTTAATTTATTACAAAATCTTCACTCACAGAAAAACACAAGGAAACCTTTATACTTTTATATTTGGGAATGGAACTGGTGTCTCAGATACAAAATAATTTACACATAATCCGTACAATTTTATTCTTTTATAGAAATAGGTCATTATTACAACAGCTGTACAATTCACTACACTTCCTCTTAAAATTACATAAAATCTTCTCTTTAGAAACATCTCAACATAACAAAACATACAAAAAAAAGCAAAGTGCATTTTGAAAAGGAAAATCCAATCTTCAGAATCGTCAGGGGAGGTCTGTGGAAAGATGCAGCGGCCTCACCAGGATGGCCGTCACGTGACTGGTTTCCCCGGGAGACTGCAGCCTGCCGGGTTGCCCTGCTGGCGGACTCTCTTTCCTCATGGTCTAAGAGGTCTCTAGGGGATTCTGGAATAGCTGTGAGGTTGTGCTTTGCTCTGAGTCCACCCTTATGGTTACTATCGGTGAAGTCAACAGGAATAGCCCAATGTTCTGTTTAGGGTGGAAAATGGCTACCAGTGGGGTGTGGCGGTGAAAAGCCTCGGTCCACAGGGTTTGGGCCAGGGGTGTGGCTCTGCAACTTCATTAATAACAGGCTTATCTGATTGGTGGGCTGTTTTTTGTGTACTCCCAGTGAAGCCATGAGATCTTATTATTTAAATAAATTTTTAAAAAAGCCAGAAAATGCCTAAGTTATTTCTCCTGTGCGCAGCTGTGCAAATTAAAACAAAAACAACCTTTTAAAAATAATGAAAAGAATCTCTTTATTCTCTCTCTCTCCAAAGACCTCTAACATAGTCCTTGACAATAAAGGAAAGACCATCAAGAGAGTGAAGGCCAGCTAGGGCTTGGGACCTGTGTCAGTCGGTAGAGTACCTGGTGCGCTCTCTCCTGGAGGCAGCGAGAGGTACCACCTCTGCAAATAGAGCAGGAACCCCCTTACGGGGGCACTTGGTTCCTGTCTAGTATGGCTGTAGCGGATGCCCGAGAACCTCGGGGCAAGGGAATCATGGCCAGTATTCCTGTTCTTTCCCCCATTCTGCCAGTGCCACACTCCAGACACATTACCATGGGGAGTTCTGAAATGTACACAGGGTGTGCCAAAGCCACGTAAACCTTTCTTTCCGTTTCCCACGGCTATTCCCCTCCTCCCTTCCATTGGTAAAGCTGGTTGCATCTGGACTCCAGTGTCAGGGAACTATCGGGGTGGCTGCTGGAGACCTGAGGACTCTGACAGCCGACTGACCCTGCGGGAAGGGCGTGGGGGCTGAGGCTGTGTGGGCTGGGTTGCGGAGGCATAGCCCAGGGTCCCCGGCTGCTGGGAGAAGGTGGAGAGAAGGAGCGAGTCCGGCTGCTCACTGTGCAAAGATGTTGGTGCCTGTAGCAGGAAAAAGGAGAAAAGGGGTTGCGTGGCTGGCCAGTTCCTCCATTCTTCAAGCCACTTCAGTACCCCCTGGGTTTGCTGCACATGCTATCAGATTCTGGGACTCCCCTCAGACGGGTAGGCATGTGTACCTGCCTGTTTCCTTGCCGGAGTGCATGATGGGGAAAAGCCAAGCTCTTTGACAGTACACTTTTGTATCGATTCTGGGTGGGGAGGAGAAGAGGGGTTCCTTCTGGGTCAATGGGCTTGGGGTTGAGGCTGCAGGTAAGGTTTCCGAACAAGAGGTACATGCTATCTGTATACATCCTCTGTGTGTGTGGATGGTGGAGTCTGAAGCCCACATAGGTTGTGGGAAGGGAAGAATCTGCGTAGACAAATGTATGCCCCTTAAGTCGGTCCCTGGTCCTGTGACTACTTCAAATACTGCCATTTTCAAGAACCTGGAAGGAAACTTCATGATTGGAAATGCAAAAGCTTCAGCCGGTCAGTCCGACTTTGAAAGTTCCACTCTCATTTTCTGCTCTTGCCTACAAATAAACGTCCCTCTCCAATAATCAGCGCCCCAGCACCGCCTCTGAGGCCTCCCAGCAGGCCTCTCCCTCACCTAAGGCTGGGCTGTCTGTGATCTTGCTGGTCGGGTTCTGCCAGAAATGCCTCTGAGCGTTTCTCCACGACGGCTTCTCCACAGGGTGCTCTTTCTCTCTATGTACAATCAGAGCCCGAGAGTGTTCTGTGCGAGCCCACCTCCCCGCATGCGCTCTGAGATCCCCAGGTCACGGGGATGGGATAGCGGAAGAGCTCTTTGCCTCTCTGTTTTGTCTCTAGAACGCAGCAGCCGGTATTTAACTCCTGCTGCTGAAGATGCGTTAAGACCACTCCTGTTCTCACATCCACCCCCTTTTCTCTCTTCCTTATTGTTTCACGTGCCAGATTACGTCCTTGTCCTGAGAGCTGACGAGATCCACAAAGTCGAAGTCGGAGTTGACACCCACCTTTCACTGTGGGTCCAGCCAGGGGGATTTGAAAATTAGACCACAGCTGTTTTAACAGCTTTGGAACCAAGCGACATCCCAGGTCTTTAAGGATGCCGTCGCCACCTCGGCCTCACCATTCCTAAGAGGTCTCAGCCACTGCACGCTGTCTTTTGGCCTCAAAGATGCCAAGCAGAGCAAGTAGGTGGTCCTTATCAGGGGAAGTCCACAAGGTAGGGTGAAGGATGAGCTAGAAGGGTGCCCTTTACACGTGTGAGGGAAGGCTGGAGACCTATGAGAGCTTCAGGGAGGGACAGTGCTCCTATCTGAAACCCCAGGCCAGTCCACCCTTCCTCCTCTGGTGTGTGTGATGCTTGCTTGATAGTACTTTCTGCTTTCTGAATAGTGTATTTGTGAAATGTACCCCCCCAGTTTTCACAGCAAATCTTCATCTCACACGTTAACATATTTACCGTAAATATGTTAACGTGTGAGATAAAGATTTGTGTTTTTAAATAAACGTGGTTTAATTTTATACTTCAATACACTAAAACGTACGGCAAAACCAGTCATTAATTTTTGACTTTTTTTTTGTAAAAATATGAGCATATCAAGATGCAAAACTGTTAAAAAAATTACCTTTAAATAGATATTTTTGGCATACCATCGAATGAAGTGTACTGTTTACCTATTCTTAATTTCCATACTGTACATTAAGCATTAAAATTAACCAAATATAAACTTCTCTGAGGTTGATCTCTCTACTAGGGAAGAAAAAAAACCTCGCAGAAGTCGAATGTGGAACTCATCCTCTGCTCATTAAAGCCGCTCGGGTCTCCCTGGGACCCTGCTGCTCACCTACCTGCAGGTAGTGCGGTGGCTGCTGCTGCGCCTGTGCTGGCTGAAGCGGTGATGGCTGGGACGTGGGGAAGCTGGGATGGAGTACCGCCTGCCCCATCAGCAGGACAGGGGTGGAGGCACTGCTGCTGGCGGGGTGCGAGTCTGGACTTGGAAACATGACCTGGCTCTGTGAGTACCTGTTTCATGTAGGACAGTTAGAATAAATCCTCTGAGAAAGAGAAGACACTTGACACGATACTAGAAACACCAACTAGAGGGGCTGGAGAGATGGCTCAGTAGTCAAGAGCACGGGTTGCTCTTCCAGAGGACCTGGGTTTGGTTCTCAGCACTCACGTGGTGGTTCATAATCACCTGTTACTCCAATTTGGGGTATCTGAACCCTCTTTTACCTTCTACAGGTACTACACGCATATGGTGCACAGATAAACATGCAGGCAAAACACCCATATAATAAAATAAATCTTTAAAAATCCCTTAATGACAATGATAGAAAAAAAATGGGTCAAGTAGACTTCATTAGAAAATGTGTACATCAAAGGGAATTATCCATGGACAGAAAAGTAATTCAGGGTATGGGAGAAAAATCTCTCTCCATCATACATCTGATAAGGGATTGATATTCAGAATATATAAAAAATGCCCACAGCTATACCAACAACCTCCTAATAATACCCAAAGAGCCCAAACAAAGTAATGGACAAATGGCTTGGACGGTCCTTTCCATCCAATGAAAGGATACAAAGGCCAATAAGCAAAAGATACACATAGTAACTAATCAATAGGAGGATGCCAATCAAAACTAAAATGAGCTATCCATTTATCCACTCACGCCATTATGATGAAGATATGCATACATATACATGTATAAATTTTGATATATATTATGAGTAACCTTGTAGACATTATATCTATGTGTATGTACATGTACCAGAAAAAAAACCCTAGTTATTAAAAATGTGGAAAAACTAAACATTCTGTATAATGTTGGTGAGAGCATAAAATGGTACAACCATTCGGAAATCATTATGGAGACGCCTCAGAAATCAAAATATGGCATTTCTGGGTAAGATGGCATATTAAAAGCTGCCTCCATGTTACTTGGTGAGGGAGAAGAGTCAGAACAAGAAAATGTAGTCTGCTCCAAGGAGAGAAAGAACTTTGGGAGTTCATAAGCAGTGGGAGCTGGAAAGCGTGGGGAAAGAGACGGAGGATGGGTGATGCACCCAGAACTATGCAGCCGAGTCGAAACAGCTCCAGTTGTGTGGCTCTGAGGTAGACCAGAAGCCTCATTTAAAAGCTGATAATGTAGACAGCCATGAAATCCTACCTGCAGCACAAACCCACAGCTCTCACAAGCCCAGGTCCAGCTTCAGGTTTTAGCGAGTCTGATTCCTCCAAAGGACAATTCAGCGCTGGGGAGGAATTCCATCTTGTCGTTCTGTATGTCTCAGAGAGCAGTGGCCAGGTCCCATTTCAGAGGGAACTAACTTACTGCTTAAAACTGAGATAATCCTGGAGGCTTCCCCAAATGGGGCAATCCATAAACCAGGGAGCCTGACTTAATCTCCTGCAATCCCAGGGCCAGAGAGATGATCTGGGAGGCAGTTACAGAGAACAAGAGAGGCTAGATGCTGACAAGCTGGAAGGGGCAGGTGGCCAGAGACTCGGCTCAGGCAGTGAGAGCATCGGGTACAGCAACCCTGGACTCTAGGGCCAGAAGCACACCTTCTCTACTGAGAACAACCCTGGGATGAAGAGCAGAACCCAGAAGAACCAGTCTCTAGAGACACCTGTCTGCAGCGTCTGAGGTTCTACTATTCGACATTTACCGCTACATCCTTCCGGCTGGATGACCAGTACACAAGGCTATTAGAAAGGACAGACTGGTCTTTCATGTGTACAGCCCTCAGGGCTGTGGCTGCTTCCCTCATTCTTAATGTACCCGGGATATTCTTCCCCAATAGAACAGAAGCCCACCCAGAGAGGCACAGCCTGGGAATCTTGGGAGGGTACAAAGTTAAGTGTGAACAGCAGAGAGCCCCCTCCCCACATTTTTAAGAGAAACCACTTAAGTGAGCCGGCCTCAGTGGACACTGGACACTTGTCTAATAGAGCTCAACAACACCATAAACCATGAAAAAGACAAGACTCCACAAATTCTAACACTTTTGCCTCCATGCATGCGATTGGTAGCTTCCAGTTTTTTTTTTTTTCTGTTTTTGTTTTTTGAGTCAGGGTTTCTCTGTGGTTTTGGAGCCTGTCCTGGAACTAGCTCTTGTAGACCAGGCTGGTCTCGAACTCACAGAGATCTGCC
>NC_022028.1:24464052-24470596 GCF_000317375.1 Microtus ochrogaster | reverse complement strand
AAACAAACAACATATTCCTTTGATTGTTGGGCTAAGTCTTTTCCTTCACTCTTTCTTTTCTTTCCTTTCTCCCCATTTCTGTGGTTTTCTCTGTCCTATATTTCTAGTATTTTCCCTTCATCTTACTGTTGTTTTAAAGGCTCTTAGTTCCTTCTTCCATTCATTTACCTCTGTCTAAAAACTTTCTCACTGTTGAAAATTATTATTTTTTTCTTTATTTTAATACCTTCCTTCACTTCTGGTTTATCTCCTGATTCAGCCCTCACTGCCCTCCATTTTCTCCTTGAACATCTTCTACCTCATTCATTTTCTGTTTCCACATTTGCCTTAAGTCATTTTTAACTTCAGAAAACACTCGTAGTTTTGTAAATTTTTTCTGTTTTATAATGTTTGGAGATATGTTAGTGATATGAACTGATTTTAAATATAGTTTTATATCTTCTATAATCTGTTGATGTTGCTATTACAGTAGTGTTTTCTCTCTAAGTAGTAAAAGGATTGAATCCTTAGAAGTAAACTTCCTGGGGCCAGAGAGTTGAGACAGTGGTTAAGAAAGCTTGCTGCTTTTTCTAGAGGACCCAAGTTCAGTTCCCAACACCCGCATCTGGGAGTTTAACTTTCTGAAACTCTGGCTACAGGATGTGACACCTCTTCTGGCCTCCATAGGTACCTGCTCACACACGTGTATACACACACACACACATGCACACGCACAAGCACAAGCACACACTAAACAATAAGTGTTTAAAAAAAACTGTAGGGAGACTGGAGAGATGTGTCAGTGATTAAGAGCACCGCCTGCACTTCCAAAGGACCTGGGCTCAATTCTCAATACCCACATGGTGCCTCACAACCATCTGCAACTCCAGTCCCAGGGGACCTGATTCCCCCTTCTGGCTTCCCCAGGCACCAGGCATAAACATGGTACATAGATATCCATGCAGGAAAAAACACTCGTTCACATAAAGTTGAAAAAGAATAAAAAGAGTTTTTAAAAGAGTAGGCTGCTGTGTGGTAGGAAGCCCTTTAAATAAAGCCAGAAGCGATGCCCAATCCTAAAGATGCAAGTTCACAGAGCAGCAGCATGAGAAAGCAGCAGACTTGTGCACGTGGCAGCAACGGCTCCATCCTTCCAGCGGGCTCATCACTGCTTAGAAAGTTCGGAAGACGCAAAGACACAGCCTCCTGAATTGAAAGCTAGGGAAATAAGCGAAATGCTAAATGAAGTGTTCAGAAGTTGCCAAGCAAAAAATGAAAAGGAAAAAAAAAATCCCAAAGAAAATACAAACAAACAGATGAATTCAATTTAGGATCTGGGGAGGAAAAGCAGCCACACAGAAGAGTCAGTAAAGCAGACGATTAACTCAGCTGTGTGGGAAGAGCAACTTAACAGGGAAATTGAGATTTTGAAGAAAGCTAGAAATGTATAAATCAAAGGAGAAGTGTGGAGAGACGTGTAGCCAAGGCGCTGGACCAAAGGCAAGAAGCACAGTCAGGGGTGGAGGACACAGTTGGGAAAATACTGATTCAAACTTCAGTAAAAAATAAATAAATAAATAAAGCAGAACAAGTGTGGCCACGATGTCCAGAGCTCTAGGGAGTGATGATAAGACCGGGTCCATGAACCCAGGGCAGGAGACCGAGATAAAAATCACAGACATGGAGAATCTAGTTCATGGGATTAGAGTGGAAAAGTTCCCAAATATGGAGACCACGAGGGCCACCAGGAACCACAAATAGAAAGGAGTAGAAAAGAATCTTTCTGCAAGATAATATAGTCAAGTTGTTAACATAAAAGGCAAAGAAGCCATATTAAAAGTTGAAAGGGAAAAGTGCCAACTTACATCATCAGAATATCTAACCTCCCATCAGGATCTTCAATGCCAGAAAGCTTAGGACAATCTATTTCAAGCCCTGAAACTAAATAACTTTCAACCAACATTCCTAAATTTAGTGAATCTCTCTTTTTGCATTGATGAATAATTAAGGACATTTCAAGATAGCCACAAATAAAGGTAATTCATGACCATTGGACTGGTTTTGGATTCTGTTGTTGTGATAAAACACCCTGAACCAAAGCAACAAAGAGGAGAAAAGATGTATTTAGTTGACAATCTCAGGTTACAGTTGATCACACAAGGGAGGTCACAGTGGCTCGGAGCAGCTGGTCACATCCCATCCATAGTCAAGAGCACAAGGAACTAAATGCATGTGTGTTTAGTTGTGTGCTCTCTGTGCCTAACTGGACTTTTCCACTCTCACACAGTTCAGGATTCCCTTCTTAAGAAGACCCATAGTGGGCTGGGGTTTCTCGCATCAATTAATTTAATTAAGACAGTCTTCTACAGACATGGCCACAAGCCAACCCAAAGTCGACAATTCCTCGTTGAGACAATTTCCTGAGGTTATTCTAGGTTGCATCAAGTCGATAATCAAAGCCAACCATCAAAACTCCCGGCCACCACTAACTACAAAAGACACTAAAGGAACACTATGTACACGGGAGGAAGAAAGTCTTAATCACAACAGCAAATGAAAGAATACATTTTATGAGAGAAGCAGACGAATAAAGAAATGTTAAGAACGCCATCATGTTCAACAAAGCAAATCAGCAAAACTTAATTCTAAAGGAAAGAATACACAATTCAACCAAGCAGAAACAATCAGCAGAACTCCAGGAATTAGTAACTATCTCTCAAGCATAACCTTAAATGTAAATGACCTCAGCTCACTGCAAATAAAAAGATATGGATTTGCTGGCTGGGTTAAGAAAACAGCTTGCTGTTAAGATGCAGTTTGGTGTTGCTTCCAAGCAATACATCTTTCTAGCCAACACACGCACAGATTGAGTGTAGAAGGATGGTAACGAATCTAGTGAGTGTGTAAAAGTGGGGAAGAAGCTGCTGTCGCTATTCTGATAGTGGTTAGTCGTCCAACCAAAATTAGAAGAAATAAAAAGACCACTATATATTAACAAAGAAAACAATATATTAAGAAGATATAGTCATCATAAATATACTCACTAAATGTTGGGACTCCCAATTTCATAAAACAAACACTAGTGGACATTAAAGGTCATGGGGTATGTTCTCATGCAGTAAGAGTGGGTGACTTCAATATTTCACTTTTCTCTTCAGACAGGTCATTTAAACTACAAACCAGTGAAGAAGCTTTACAATGAAATGATACCACACAGGCTGGAGAGATAGACCAGCAGTTAACAGCACTTGTTGCTATTCCAGAGGACTGTAGTTACATTTCCAGCACCCATGAGTACCTCACAACTGTCTGCAACTTCAGCTCTAGGGAGTTCTGTGCCTTCTTCTGAGTTCTGCAAACACTGTGCACAGGTGGTATGTACTCTCACTGATAAATACATAGACTCATAAATATGTTTTTTTTTTAACTCTTAGAAACCACATCTTGAGCTGGTTATGGAGGAACAATCATCACAGCACTTGGGAGGCTGAGGCAGATAGATTTCCAGGAGCTCTGGGACAGCCAGAGTTACCTAGTGGGACCTAGCCCAAAACAAATAAACAAACCCACAAAGCCCCAAACACCGTATCATAGACTAAATGGATTTAGTAGATATCTATGGAATATTTTATCCAGCATATGTGGTCTGCCCCAAATACCATATTATAGACTAAATGGATTTAGTAGATATCTATGGAATATTTCATTCAGCATATGTGGTATTCATATTTTCCCACCAGTTTATGGAACTTTCTTTAAAATAGAACATATTCGAGACCATAAAGTAAGTCTTAGGAATACAAAATAATTTGAACAATTTCTTGTATTTAAAAGACCATAATAGAATAAAACTAGCAATCAGTAACAATAGCAGAATCTCTAGGAATTACAGATACTTGGAGACTGAATAAAATATTCATGAATGATCGCTGGGTTGATGAAGAAAGGAAAGGGAAAAATTCTAGGATCAAATGAAGATAAAAACACAACTTATCAATCTTTGGGGTACAGGTAAAGTCATTCTAAGAGGAGAGTTTATAGCTATGAGGGATAACATTAAAAATCCAGAGATTTCAAATACATTTGTTAATGATGCACCTCAATGTCTTAGAAAAACAAGAATAAGCCAAGCCCCAAAGCAGTAGGTGGCAAGAGGTAATCAGGATTAGGACAAAACTTTATGAAATGGAAGCTAAAAGAATATAGAATTAATCAAATGAAATGATAAGCAAGATTGATGAAAGAGAGAAAGAGAGAGAACCCAAATTAATGTAGTTAGAGATGAAAAAGAGATGTTAAAATCAGTTTCAATTAAATCCAGAGGATCATAGGGAATGCTTGGAAGGCTTAGAGTACAGACAATGAATGCTGGGAAAATCTAGAGGAAATGGATAGATTCCTTCAAGCATATGACCTACCCAAATTAAATCAAGCATATATAAACAAGATAGACAGATCCACAGAAGTCAACAAGAATGAAACAGGAATTAAAAGCATATTAACAAAGAAAATCCCAGAACCAGATGTATTTGCTGCTGACTTGTACAAGTCTTGGTTACTGGGAATTGAACTCAGAACCCCTGGAAGAACAGTCAGTGCTCTTAACCACTGAGCCATCTCTCCAGCCCTGTTTCTATTTCTTTAGCAGTTATAGGTCTGTTTAATTTGCTTATCTGATCTTGATTTAATCTTTGTAAGTGACATTTATCCAGAAAGTAGTCCATTCCCTTTAAACTTTCTAATTTTCTGGAGTACAGGTTTTCAAAATATGAACTGATGATTTTCTAGATTTCCTCTGTGTCTATTGTTATGTCCCCCTTTTTCATTTCTGATTTTGTTAATTTGGATATTCTCTCTCTGCCTTTTGGTTAATCCACACACCTACAAACACCTGATTTTTGACAAAGAAGCAAAAAAAAATCAAATGAAAAAAAGCATATTTAACAAATGGTGCTGACATAACTGGATATCAATGTGTAGAGAAATGAAAATAGATCCATATCTATTGCCATGCACAAAACTCAAGTCCAAATGGATCAAAGACCTTAGCATAAAGCCAGCCACACTGAACCTCATAAAAGAGAAAGTGGGAAGTACACTTGAATGCATTGGTACAGGAGACCACTTCCTAAATATAACCCCAGTAGCACAGACACTGAGAGAAACAGTAAATGGGACCTCCTGAAACTGAAAAGCTTCTGTAAAGCAAAGGACACAGTCAACAAGACAAAATGACAGCCTACAGAATGGGAAAAGATCTTCACTAACCCCACATCAGACAGAGGTCTGATCTCCAAAATATACAAAGAACTCAAGAAATTGGACACTAAAAGATCACACAACCCAATAAAAAAAAAAAGGAGTACAGATCTAAACAGAGAACTTTCAACAGAGGAATCTAAAATGACTGAAAGACACTTAAGAAAATGCTAAACATCCTTAGCCATTAGAGAAATTTGAGCAACTTTTCTATATGCATTTGCCAAAAAAACCAGAAAATAATCTCATTCGTAATAGCTTTAAAATGCCTAGATAAAAAAATCTTACATCATTGAAAATGACCAGTAATAAACCTAACCAAAGGATTGAGAGACATCTACAGTGGAAACTTAAAACACTGAAAAAAGTTGTTGAACAGGCTCTAGAAGGTAGAAAAACCTCCTACACTCATGGGGTCATTGGAAAAGGCAATACTGTGAAATGGCTCTATTACCAAAACAGATCTATGGTTTCAACACAGTCACCATGAAAATTCCAGTGTTACCCTTCACAGAAATAGAAAAAAAAGTTCAAAAATGAAAATGAAATACAAAAGACCCCAAATAGTCAAAGCAGTCGGTTTCAGAAAGGGCCATCTTGGAGGCATCACAAACCCTGACCTCAAATCACACTGTAGTGCCATAGTGACGAGCCGCTGGGACAGAAGAGGGAGGAGTAAAGGAATAGAATGAAGGAGACAGATACAAGCCCATACAACCAAACCAACTAGACCATAAACAAATGTATCAAAAATAGATACACTGCAAAAAAGACAGTATTTTCAAAAAATACCCCTGGAAAAACTCCATTTCTCACAAGTAGAAGAAGAAACCAGATCCATATCCTTCACCTTAAGCAAAATCAATTCAAAATTGTTCAAAGACCATAATTAGCACCGGAACTCCGGCTGCTAAAGAAAAACATTTCTAGAGACACACATAAGCAAGGACATTTTTCAAAGGACCATAGGCCCACAGGAAATAATTCCAAGAATTGGCAAATAGGATTGCATGATCATTAAAAAAAAATTCTATACAGAAACTACTTGTGGGGGAGGACAGAAGCCAGCAAGAGGGTGGGATTGGAGGGCAGGCAAGAGAAATGGGGAGGGGCGTTGATAAGAGCACACATATGTCAGAAAATTTCATAACAAATTCCATTAATTCATCTGTTAACTAAAAGTCAAGAAAAATAAAAATAGAATTACCATATTACCCAGAAAGTCTGTTTCTGGTTATATATTCAAAAGAAGTAAATGTACACACTTAAATAGATATTTGTGTACCCGTAGAAATATCATTCACAA
>NC_022028.1:24462261-24463707 GCF_000317375.1 Microtus ochrogaster | reverse complement strand
ATGTCCACTGACTGATGAATATGTCCACACAAGGGAACACAACACCTTAGTACTGACACAGGCTACGACAGGACAGAAACTTAAGAACATTCTGCTAACTGAAAATTGTCTGTCACCAAAGGGTTTGTCCCCAAAAAGTCAAAATCCCAGAAAGGCAGAGAAAAGGATGGTGATTGCCAGGGGTTCTGTGGGGAGGGGGACTGGAGCTGTTACACAGAGATTCTATCTAGGGAGAGGAAAAGTTCTGGCAATGGATGGTGGGGAATGGCTGTTCAAAGTGCACATGCACTTGATACCATTGAACTATATACGTTAATTGTTACAACGGCAGATGCTATAATACCTGTCAATGGCAAATGTTCCATTATGTGCACTTTATCACACTAACAATAACAACATAAGAAGATGTTGGTCATATGGTCTTTAACGAGGACCCATGAGTGGCCTTTATGGGAAGGGCTGGGAGAACAGGATGATGTTTGAAGACAATACAAGGAATTCCCCTCTGTGTTTGACTTTTGAAGAAGTCATTTCTCTGTGTGAGGTCATCTGTTACAGGCTTTGGGATTCCCAGACTTTCCCTGCAGACACGTCTGTGTGTATATGGGAGGCAGAGCTGGACACCCCCTGGAGAACAGAACTGTTAGGTCATGTCTGGAAGAGACAGTTGGGTAGGAATGATTGGTTTGACCGAAAATGGCAGTGATAGCTGGGAAAACACTCTGGGGTTTGCCTCATTCACAGCGGAATTGAGCCTCTCTGGAATGTGAGGTACCAAGCGTCTTTCTTTCCACTTACTTGGAACATCTTGGAAGAACAAACAACACAAAACCAAAATCCAAACCCGCCTGCCTAATTGAGACCAGAAGCTGTGAATTTTAAAGATGGCTTCCCACAGGGTGTTTGCCCATGCCTGCTCCGATTACAGGGGCAGAGGGAGGGAGGTCAAGTATTAAGGGGCACAGATGACACAGAAAGCTTTCCATATGCTGAAGGGAGACCCCAGACAGGGCCAACAAGGCCATCTTTTGAAGATTCAAAGCCTAGGGACTTAGTGCTCTGGAGTCATGTAGGTGATGTGTGGCCTTCCAGATACATCCTTGTAAAGCTCGGGATCTCCATTGATGGAAGGAATTGAAGGAATTGAAAGTGTTCTTAAGCTATAGGATAAACAGAACTAGCCCAACACCCCCCGAGCTCCAGAGCTGCTCAGTTTTGCTATTATGGGTTGCAGAAGGCAGAGAAGGAAATCCTAGGGACAGTCCTGGGGGCCACTTGAGAGGACCATGCTTCAATAGCTAGCACTGTCCTGATAAACTTCGAACTCAAATTCAAGCAGTGTTTATACAAATAAGGGTCACGTGACAGCCTCCCGTCTAAAGACTGGGCATGGAGGAACACACCTGTAACCCCAGCATTCTCCGGCCAAGGCGGGCGAATCCTGTT
>NC_022028.1:24457029-24461984 GCF_000317375.1 Microtus ochrogaster | reverse complement strand
AATCTGCTCCTCAGCAGTGATAAGTGGAAAAGGGGGCTGCTCTGGGCCGAGTGTGTTCCCCAAAGCCCACGTGTTGGAAGGGAACCCGATTCCTAAACTCTGTGTTTATGGTCATTTTAGGTGGGGCCCTTGGAAGTAATCAAGGCTGGATGAGGTCATTAGGGTGGTGCCACCATGAGGACATTAATGGCTTTATAAGAAGAACAAGAGAACTCAGCTGGCACACTGATTCTCTCCCGGGAATGCTCTTCTCCCGTACAATAATGTTGCAAGAAGCTCCTCACCAGATGCTGAACAAGTGTCAGCACCTGCCTGGACTTCCATTATCTAGAATCAGGAGGCATATAAAACTCTCATAGATTATCCTGCCTGTGACACTTGGCTAGAATAGTAGACAATGCCCTGAGATGGAAGGGAGGCTGTATCTCTGAAAGGGTAAGGGAGCTCGTATGTGTAGCATCCCCTGGTCCTGGGTACCAGTGCTGGAAGCATGAGGCAGGGAAGCTTAGTGTGGTTGTAAAGTACCCATGGAAGTTGGAGAGAAGCCTTAGGAAGGGGACAGAGCTGTTGTTCATTCAGGATGTCAGCTAGGATGAAGGCTGTGAGATCTGTATCTTTTTCTTTTTAAAGTCCAAAGATAGCTGTAACCTGTGAGATGCCATTATTTCCTTTAGTTCTCGTTCAGAGCATGAGACTGGGTACCAGGTTTTATCTGTTTACATGAGCGCTGTGGAAGGAAAGCTCTGGGAAAAAGTCACTGAAGGCTATGAGCACACATTGTAGGACATCCACAGTGCACCTGACCAGGACTGTGAAAGCCTGGAGTTCCGGGGGCTGGAGAGATAGCTCAGTGGTTAAGAGCACTGGCTGCTTTTCCAGAGGTCCTGAGTTCGATTCCCAGCAACTACATGGTGGCTCACAACCATCTGTAATGAGATCTGGCGCTCTTTTCTGGCATGCGGGCATACATAGAGGCAGTATGTTGTATACATAATAAATAAATAAATAAATAAATAAATAAATCTTTAAAAAAAGCCTGGAGTACCACTGCCAGGAATATCATGTCCTGAAGCATCCTTTTAAGAAAAAAAATCCAACCTACTTGACTTGCCGTCCAGTCCTGCTGACTTCTGAGGGCTGCCTGGCATCACAGGACCCGGGCATCATAGGCTGGATGGGCTGGCTCAGCAACAGCCTTTCAAAGGAGAAAGAGAAAAGGGACAGTATACAGTACTTGTGATGGTCGGTTTTCAAACTGTCACCCTGATACAATCCAGAGTCACCTGGGAAGAGAGTCTTGAGGGACTGTCTATACTGTGTTGGCCTGTGAGCATGTCTTGGGAGAGACCGTCTTAAATTAATTGCTGTGACCAGCTCACTGTGGGCAGCACCATTCTCTAGACAGGGCTCTTGAAACGTGTAAGAGCGGAGCGATCAAGTTGAGCACAAGCAAGCGAGTGAGCATGTATGTGTTCATTTCTCTCTGCTTTTGACCGTGGATGCGATGGGACTTGGTGTTTCAAGTTCCTGTCTTAACTTTCTCACAGTAATGGACTGTAACCTGGAATTGTAAGCTGAAGAAAACTCCATTCTCACCCAAGTTCCTTTATGGTAGAGTGGTTTTTGTTTGTTTGTTTTTAAATTACAGAAACAGAAATGAACTAGAACAGTACCCAAACTGTGGCCCCCTGATGGCAGTATTATGAGTCACAGGAGGGGTCATTGTCCCTGACCTTCAGGACCCCAAGGTCTTTCCTGCTGTCACCTTAACTGAGACCAACTGGGGAAGCCTTGGAAGTTTCCTGCCTCTCGACAGGGTGGTTTTGTACCTGAGCTGCCGATCGTGGCTGAAGTCGGGGCTGGGCTGGCACTGGCTGGCATCCTGAGAGGTAGGAGCAGCCGTGGTGAGGCTCAGGCCTGGCGGAAGCACGGCAGCTGCGCTGCTGAATTGGGCTGGCAGGCTGCTCACTGACCGGCTGTTGGTGGGCAGCAGTTGTGAGCTTCTCATGGCCTTTGGACCCTGGAGCATTGGTTAACAAGAGGGGAAGTTCAGACTCGGCCCAGACCATCTCTCTAGGAAAGCTCACACAACTTCCATCTTGCCTTGCCTCTAAGGTAGGGCCTAGCCACAGTGCAGCAAATGGTTTTTATTTTGAGCATCTTCCCCGCCGGATTGTAAGCACCTTGAAGATTCTGAAAATCTCGTCTCGTGTTCCAGGCTCTCAGCAGAACTGAACCATTGAACTGCGAGTTTTCTTTTTCCTTACACATTTTGCTTCTGTAACAAAGAGCTCTTTGCTGTTTGTCTACCTCACTGGTCCTACGCCGCCCGCCCCAGGGCCTTTGCACAGGCTGATTCATCTTGACAAAAGGTTCTACAGCTGGATGCTGATACAGCTGACTCTCACCACCCCCCACTGGCTTTGCTGACACATAGTCCTCCCAGGGAGGCTCTTCTGAGCATCTGTTTAAATCTACAACCCGTCTCCTGCCTGGCATTCCCATGCCACCCTCTGACACACTGTGCTGTGTACCCATTTGTTGCTGTTCTGCCCATTGGAACTTCATGGTTCTCTCAGTGCAAGCCATGTAGTGAGCTTCAATAAACATCTACTGCCTCAGATAATAGGTGAACGAGGGGGTGGCCTTGCCCTGATTTTTCTTTTCTGTGACACTGACTGACCTTTCCTATGGTGACACCCTAAGGCTTTAGATTTTAGCTTTTACAATAATCTAGTATCTGTGTAAACTTTTCCTCAGTCTTTGCTTTTCCAAAATCCCATTGGTCATTCTCATCTATTAGTTTTGTGTTTTGTTTTGATGACTCTTTCAAGTTAAAAGGCTGTGTTTTTTAGGCAAAACTCTTAATTTGTTTAAGGGTTAACTAAGCTCCCTTCTGTGTGTAGATTTGATTCCAATCCCTGAAAAAAGTACTTGGAAAACATCACATCTGTACTGATCATGCACAGCTGTCCTCATCATCCCTAGATAACAATTATTCCTATAGCTCTGGTGTTATATTGGTCATTATAAGTCATCTATGGGACTGGAGCAATGGCTCAGCCGTTAAGAGCACTGTCTGTTCTTCCAGACATTTTCCCAGCATTCACATGGTAGCTCACAACCAGGTGCAAATCCATGTCCAGGGGATTTGATCCCTTCTTGTGGCTTCTGTGGGTACCAGGCATGGAGAGCACAGACATACATGTGGACACCCATAGACATAGAATTAAACAAACATCTGAAATGAGTTAAAACATGAAGGGGTCTGGAATGCAGCACACTGGCGCAGTGTTTCCACGGCATCTAAGAAGACCCGAGTCTGAGCTCCAGAATCAATAAATAAGGAAATAAACTATATAGGAGGATGCATGCATATCTTGTGTCAACACTTTATCATTTGATATGAGGGACTTGGGTCTCCTCAAGTTTTGGCATCCATGAATAATTTCATACCATCCACTACGGATCTGGAGGGATGGCTTTACTTATCCATCCTGCACTGTCCACTGGCCCAGTTTCCAGATTTTCTACCGGATGAGGAGCACCTTGAGGTCTACAAACCCCTCTTTTATTGCTGCTGCCTAGAAAACAGATACACACTGGTGTTGTAGGAGGTCCTTCTACATTTGTGTTGCTTTCATTGGTTGAAATAAAGAAGCTGCCTTGGCCTTTTGATAGGGCAGCCCTTAGGTGGGCGGAGTAGACAGAACAGAAGGTTGGGAAGAAGGGAAGTGTGGCAGATGCCATGCTTCTCCTGCCCAAGACGGACTTTGGTTAGATTCATGCCGGTAAGCCACAACCTCGTGATAACACACAGATTAATAGAAATGGGTTAATCAAGATGTGAGAGTTAGCCAATAAGAGGCTAGAGCTAATGGGCCAGGAAGTGTTTAAATGAATAGAGTTTCTGTGTAATTATTTAGGGGTTAAGCTAGCCAGGCGGCGGGACACAGTCTGCTTTCCTTACAACACACTGGAGTCCATTGTGTGGCTGTGGAGGCATCAGGAGAGGCAGCAATCTGCCATCTATGCTGTGATTTCTCAGAACAAGGGACTCAGGTCTTTGCTCTGCTCCATACAAGTGCCATTTACCATAGTGACCTGGTCAAATTGTGAGGTCACTGGTGGTTTGTACTGCATGGCAATGGCTACCAAAAAAAAAAAGGGTTTTGTAGGTGGTCCGGGGGCAAGGGACAGTGAACAGAGGTAGGTATTTACATGACAGTGACGAGAGAGGACAGGTAGGGAAGGGGCATAAAGCCCAGGCACAAAGTGCAGAAAGAAAAACAATATAGCTCGGACCCTCAAATTGGCTTTATAATAATAATTAAATAAAAACATACACGCATACTCTTCCCCTAGTTCAGACAAAGGTTTCCAGAATTGCACAGCTGCAGGAACCAAGTGCATCTTGGCTGCGTGAGTGTACCCTAGGGATGCAGGATGCGCAGGAGGGAACAGTACCTGGGTGGATATCACATTCGATTCTCGGAGCAGGTGCTGGCTTGTGACTTGGGTCGACGTGATCTGCTCTGGCAGCGGACTGTCAACCACGAGCTGGGGCTGAGCTGCTGCTGCAGGCCTTTGCTGCAGCTGCTGCTGGCTTGTTGGTCGCTGGGCACTGCTGAAGCTCAGGGACACAGCTGGCTGCTGCAGAAACATCTGGGAAGAGAAGAGAAATGCCTGTGAAGTCGGGGCTGTGTGGGCTTCCATGTGTCCACCTTCATTGTCTTCCTTGTCCCAGGGAAGAGGGAAAAATGCCTGGAATTCTTGACACACCTCAAAATGATCCCCTGGCAGCAGATAGCATGTGTCTGTGATGCTGCCAGCATGGACCAACACACTGCACAGAATTGTCTGGGTCAGAAAGAGAGAGTACCTGCCCTCCTGAGGGTCACAGTTAAGAGACTGGGATCTGATAGTGCCAAAGAGGCCTGTATCTAGATTTTCTT
>NC_022028.1:24452090-24456794 GCF_000317375.1 Microtus ochrogaster | reverse complement strand
TTCCTTTCCTTTTCCTTCCTTCCTTCCTTCCTTCCTTCCTTCCTTCCTTCCTTCCTTCCTTCCTTTCCTAAAGAATTATTTATTTGTTAATGTATACAGTGTCCTGCCTGCATGTATGTCCACAGGCCAGAAGAGGGCACCAGATCTCACTACAAATGGTTGTGAGTCACCATGTGATTTCTGGTTCTTGAACTCAGGACCTCTGGAAGAAGAGTCAGTGCTCTTAACCACGGAGCCATCTCTCCAGCCCCCACATCTAGGTTTTCTATGCACAAACTAACATACTTCTGAGGTCCAAGCAGGCGTATCTGTGTCACGTTAGAAGGGAAAGGCATCGTAGGAACAGGATGGTCCATATACTAACAGTGGGAGAGGGCATGGTATGGCTCATGTTATCCTCGGAGTAGGGCTGGGTCTTATGCCCAACCTTAAATCTTTGCCCAGTGACAGGGTTTGCACCTGTAGTGCTCTTGGTAACTTTCAACCCAGGCCTGAAAGGAGAGGGGGCAGCCCTGCTTCCAGAGAGCCGGTTACTCAGTCTTCCAGGCAGGACAATAGGAGCAGAGGTTGTCGCCAGGTCCACATGCTTTAAAGTTACACTTGTTTTGTAATCATGCTTTGTGACATAAGCTACCTTAGCCACTTACGGCTGTGATACATTATTAGTTTAAGAAAATGCGTCAGTGTTCATGAGGATTCCGATTTAGTGCAGTTTGTGTGGTACACAGTCGATCCGCATTATCTATGAGTTTCCATCTCCAGACTCATCCAGCCTTAGATCAAGACTGCTCAGGGAAGGGTTGCATGCGTACTGAAGCAACTGCGCATGGCTTTGTGCATCATTTCCTAAACAATGCATTACAGCCAGCACTTACGGAGCACGTAGATTGCTGGAGGTGTACGGCCCATCTAAGTAAGATTCAAAGCAGGGGTGTCCAACCTTTCAGCCCATCTGGATCGCACTGGACAAAACCAAATCGTCTTTGGCCCCGTAAAGGCCTTTAGTGAATGGCCTGGTATTTTGTGTGATGGGGGACAGGGTGTTGTCATCGACAGAGTTTAAGAACCACTCAGTCAAGTCACAAAAAAACAATTTAAAATGTTTTAAGTAAGTTTATGACTTTGTGGGCTCACAGTTGTGGGTTGTGGGTGGGACGCTCTTGATCTAAAGAACACAGGAGGATGTGGGCCTATTTTATGGAATGCCGTGCTGTGTCACAAAGGGTCTTGAGTTCCCGTGGATTTTAGTATCTCTGGGGATTTTGGAATCAAACCCTGTGGACACTGGAGGGCAATTGAAGCTCATTTCAAACAGCTGTTTAAGTGATTCAACAGGTCTTCTTCCTTAGGCTTTTAAATTTTCTGTATTGATGCCGGGCGGTGGTGGCGCACGCCTTTAATCCCAGCACTCAGGAGGCAGAGGCAGGCGGATCTCTGTGAGTTCGAGACCAGCCTGGTCTGCTAGTTCCAGAACAGGCTCCAAAATCACAGAGAAACCCTGTCTCGAAAAACCACAAAAAAAAAAAAATTCTGTATTGAGTACACGGGATGTCTTAAAGCTTTGGATATTTGAAATATTGCATTGGTATTGGCTCTGGCAGTTAGTGTGGATTGTTCAGTTTGTGAACTAATTGGACACAGATTAAAGAAAAAAAAACATCAAATGAAAGCAGTGATGGTTTAAGACCCAATTAGAGTTGCAAGAAAAAAAAATCCCATCTATAAGTTGAGTCTAAATGCTGAAGAAACAACTTTAATAATCTCAATAATAATATAATCAGAAGCATGTAAATACTTCTTTGGGCATTGAAAATGCACACTGATAATCCCTGTCGTGGCTCCTACTGTACGTGTCCCATTCCAAGCTCTTAGCTTTGCAGTCTTTAGGGAGGAGATGCTCTTCCTTGCAGCATATGGTAGAGTTGCAGTTTCCGAACCAGGGCAACACAAACATATATCCATCCCAGAGCAGCAGGCTCACATTCCCTGAGTGCCACAGGGGATCTGGAGAGGCAGGGGTGAACCTGCCTCCTGTAGCTGCTGGGAGGAGCGCTCAAAGGCCAGCTCTCCCAGTATCGCATTCACAGATGAAGCTGAGCCACAGGTCTGGGATCCTGAGTGCAGCATAGCTCATCCCAACCCAGGAGCCTGCAGCTGCGAAATGAAGGCTCTTGGTTACTTTAGAGCCTAAGAGAATTTTTTTTTTTAAAAAAAATATTTTATGATTTTTAATTATGTGCACGTACTTCTGTGCAGATGTCTGCATGTGAACGCAGGTGCCCATGGAGGCTGGGAAAAGTCAGATTCACTGACGTTGGAGTTCCACACCACCTGACATGGGTGCTGGGAAGTGAATGCAGGTTCTCTGGAAGCGCAGCAAGTGCTCTCAGCTGCTGAGCCATCTCTCCAGTCCCCACCCCTTTTATTTGAGACAGAGTCTTACTATGTTGCCCTAGATGGCCTAGACATGGTTATGTAGACCAGACTAGAAATGGTTATGTAGACCAGGCTAGTCTGGAACTCACAGATATCTGCCTACTTCTGCCTCCCAAATGCTGGGACTGCAGGTATGTGGCACCAAGCCTAGCAAGAATAATTTCTGGGTACCCATCACCTCAGAATCAATACCCACACACTCGAGCATTAGTGTTTTATAATATCCCAGCTATGTCTTAGCATAAGCTTTGTGACTAGCACATGGGATGAACAGTGTCTCACAGCTTCAGCAAATCCTCAGGCTCAAGTCCTATCACTATATTCCGTTTGACAGGAAATGGTTTGCTTGCTGACTAAGGGTCAAGTTAATGCAAGATTTGTATTTACCTTATAATACAATGCAGACATTGTAGTTGCCTTAAAGACGAGCTACTTGAATTGCAAATAAGGTCCCGCCACTGAGAATGATCTTGGGCAATAGTCATAACTTTTTCAGTGAGTTGGTTTCTTCATTCATATAAAACTCACTGTATCAGTTAGGGTTACTATTACTGTGATAAAACACCAAAGCAAGCTTCAGTTTCCCTGAATAACCCCTTTAGTCCCGGGCCTTCAACTGCTACTGAGGCTGCACCTTCACCAACGGCTTCTTCTGGCCTCCCATGTGCCAGGTCTCAGGCTGTTCACTACAACTCCTTTATGACTTCAAAACCAGTGCCAACTGGGTGACGCTTATTCCGCCAGTTCGGCTGTCAGTACAAGACACAACCTTTGCTGCCCTTGGCACACAGCTTCATGTCCTGACTCTAAGGAAACACTTCTCAGAAGATTTCACCCCATTAATTCTGATCTCTTCTTAATCATTGCTAACTTCCTAGCTCCAGCTGACCAGAACTGATTGTCCCAGCAAAGCAAACGTTTCACTTTGGTGGTTCTGGTCTCTCATTAATCGCAGCCCATTCTTCAGCTCTAACTGATCAGAACCACAGATTCTTCACACCAATGGCCTGGTGGAGTCTTTGCTTCCGTCTGAGACTTCACAGGCCGAGTCTCTGCCCTCTGCATTTCTCTCTACACTTTTATCTCCTACAGAACAGCGCCCCAGGCTTTGCATTCTCAGTGATTCTTTTAAACCCACTTTTAAAAGTTCCAAAGTCTTTCCACGCTCCTTCCAAAAACATGTGGTCAGGTCTATCGCAGCAACACCCTGCTCTCCTGGTACCAATTTCTGTGTTAGTCTGGGTTACTATTGCTGTGCTGAAACACCATGACCAGAAACAAGTTGGGAAGGAAAGGGCTCATTTAGCTTGTGCTACCACATCTCTGTCAGACGCTGAAGGAAGTCAGGACAGGAACTCAAACAGGGCAGGAACCTCGAGGCAGGAGGCAGGAGGCCATAGAGTGGTGCTGTGGCTTGCTCTCAAGGCTAGCTCAGCCTGCTTTCTTAAGAGAACCCAGCACCATCAGCCCAAGGGTGGCTCCAACTACAATGGATTGGACCCTCCCCCATCAATCACAAATTAAGAAAGGCTGGCCTACAGCTGTATCTTAATGGAGGCATTTTCTCCATGGGAGTTCCCTCCTTTCAGACGACTTTAGCTTGGGTCAAGCTGACAGGAAACTAGCCGGCCCAGTGACAGTTGCAGTACATAGTATCCGAAAGGATTAGTGAAGGCAAGACATAGTGCACACTTAAGATGCAGGAAGTGTTGAATGAATACTAGACAAGAACAACGCACTTCAAATAGAAGAGAGAGATCTCTGCTCCTTTGCTTGGGCATATAGGGACCTGGGAAAGGTATGGATGGGAAAAGACACAGCCAAACAGATAAGGGAACAAATCTTTTTGCTCCAACTGTCTCTGGTAGTGTCATGGCGCTAACAGTTTGGTATGTTACCCTGGCCCATCTGTGTTGATCCATAAGGATTAAAACCCTTGTTCTCTTTAGCCTTCCACCCTCCCACTATACGGCCAAGTGAGGTATACATATTTGGACAGCTAGCTGGTTGGCTGTTTGGCTAGACTGAAGGATGTCTCAAAGAACCAATCAAGGAACATGTTGTTCAAGTAGCACAGACACTGAGAGAAGCAATTAATAAATGGGTCCTCCAGAAGCTGAGAAGCTTCTGTAAAGCAAAGGACAAGGTCAACAAGACAAAACGGCAGCTTACAACCCACATCGGACAGAAGGCCGATCTCCAAAATATACAAAGAACTCAAAATATTGGTCATCAAAAGAACAAATAATCCAATAAAAAATGGAGTGT
>NC_022028.1:24442531-24450800 GCF_000317375.1 Microtus ochrogaster | reverse complement strand
TAGACCAGGCTGGTCTCGAACTCACAGAGATCCGCCTGCCTCTGCCTCCCGAGTGCTGGGATTAAAGGCGTGCGCCACCACCGCCCGGCTGGGGTCAGTTTTATAGAAAAATAGTTCCTTGAACCAAGTAAGAAAAGTATGTTAGAAAAAATAGGCCACACTTATGTGTAATTTTCCACTCTTCATACCTGCCTAGTGTTGCAAATTATTGTTATTATTAAAGGACATCCAGAAGTAATTAATATAGGAGGCCTTATGCTATGACATCATCCCCAGGCTTCAGCGATCGCCAATATGTTATCATCCTTCTGTCTTCCCTCTCTGGTGGTGTGTGGGGTAGAGGTGTGGGGAGGCTATAGTCATTTCCACTTCCTTATATTTATGGTTGAATCGGCTTTTTTTTTTTTTTAAGAAAAAAAAAAACAAGGATCACATTTTGGTAGGAGTTTCAGGATGTATTTAAGTCTTGCAGAAAAACAAGAAGTCAGGCGGTTGGAGGAGATGTTCTCTGGTTTGATTATCTGTGGATCTCCATGTTCTTTTGGAAAATTCCATTGCGAAGATGAGGACAGAGGAATGCATGCAGAGAAGGCTGGCAGCAGAGGGCTTAGCTTCCACCGGGAAGATGTGCACCAAAGGGCTTGGCATCACAGCGGAGGTGTCCACTGAGGGCTTGGCTTCTAGAAGGAAGACGTACATTCGGGTTCCTTTTCTCCACAGGGACGCATACACTGGAGGGCATAGATTCAGCAAGGGAGGTGTGCATGACTTCCCCAAGGGAGGTGTGCACGGGAGAGCTTACGGTGCAGACGGAGGTGAGAGGTTGGTTTTCGCAGGGAGGTGCGCACACTGAAGGACATAGCCACAGAGAGTCCTGGACTTTAGGACCTGGCATCTCCAAGCCTGGAGAGCACTAGAACAGTCTATATCCACAGGGAAGGCACACACAGGGGGACTAGGTTCCCACGGCTCCTTGTAGAACTCAGGTACACATCTATGCTTTGGGGGGAGGGGTTCACAAAATGGGTCCCTAGTGGGGAAACATCTTATTCTTTACAGCTGGGAGCAAAAGTGGTAGCTTTGCTGCCTATTATTTGAAAGCCTCGCTCTAATGTGGCACAGGCAGGAAGCAGAAGGCTCCAGGCGCTCTGGAGGATGTTCATACGCCTACCTTGCATTTTAGCACTTTCTGTTTCAGCCCCCCCCTTCCTGTTAGTATAAAAATTCCATTAACGTAATTGAAGCGAGACAAGTTCAAGGCTAGCAACCAGGTTATGGATCTGCGCGGGAGAAAAAAATACTGCGCTTGGGGAAGAATGAGTAACAAGTGGCCTTTTATGAATCTGACAGTTCGATGATCACGCTTTTAATTTTGTAGAACTGCTCTAGCGTCTACCCGTGTCCAGGCAGAGAAGTCACTGCAGCAGAGGGAGAGTGTAGCTCGCCGAGGAAGGCTTGCAAGAACACAGAAGGTTTTCCGCGCGCTTCAGCACAAGTGTATCTTAGGTTGTCCCTTCTGGTAAGAGTGCCATGCAGGGGCTGGAAGGACAGGATCAGCAGGTGCCACCGAGGTCCCCTGAACCTCCCAGCAGAGCTGACGAGTACTTAGGGAATCAGGATGGCCGGAGAGAGGATTCTGTGACCATCCAATGAAACCACACTGTCATATGTAAGTCTTGCCCCTCAGTACCCACCATGGTGTGCTTGTCGCTGCTGGATGCTCGGGGGCGTCGGTGTGGACAGAAGTGTAAGCAGTGGGGACAATTCTGTGGCCACTGTCCTGATCTGTCCTTTCTGCCCTCTGTATCTTGCCTAAGGTGGCTACAAATGCTTGGTGCTTTCAAGACAGTCTCAAGGTTAGTTACAATGACGTCGTCGGCAGTTAAAGGCTGGGCCCAATTCCATAAAGTTAAGCAGTCCTGAACTAAAATATGCATAACTCTCCGCAAGGGTGGGGGAGTCCATGTAACCTATCCTTGAGGTAGATCTGATATTTGTGTCCCTGATGAACAAACCCAAACAAACAAACGATTCTTAGAAAAATTCCAAGTGATGAATCTGGGTTTATGGCATAGGCCACTGTAGTCAGACTATGGAGTGTCCCCACTGACTTTCACCAGTGGGGTGGCAGGGTGACAGACCAACTGTCTCTATTGCTTCCTTAGGCTACAGAATAGGTAGCATGGCTTCTCATCTCCTGTTCTGTCAGAGAAGACAGCAGAGCTCTCTGCAGTGACCTGGCCTGGCTCTATGAAACCTAGCTATAGAGGTCCTGGGAGGTGGAATCCATGACCGAGGGGACATCTAGGCAGGGAAACCAGATGATGGTTTCCAGAAAGGAGATTCAGGAGGGACAGAAAACAGAAATGCAATGCACCCACAGAAGTGAGGGGCGAGGAACAGGACACTGTGAGGATCTCAAGTCTGACCCCGAGTGGATTTCAAGTTTGTTTCACGTGATCTGTCTGGGGGAGTTGCCACGTGCTTCCTAAGCACGCTAGGTTCTGTAACACAGGGCACAAGGACTTGGGGGGACGTCCTGCCTGCACAGAGGTGTATCCTAAGGAGAGCAGAGGCCAGCCTGTGGGGCACATCACCTGGACGTTGGAGTCCTGGACCAGGCAGAGCTGTTCCTGGATCTTGTGAAGCTCTTCCTGCTGCCACCGGATGTTGGCCTGCAGGATCCGCGTCCTCTGCTCCAGCTGCTCTTTAATGGTCTGGAACATGCTGAATTGTGCTGAAAACTTCAAAAGGAATTGTTTTTTAAAAAAGGGTAAATCAGATCAAAGAGTTATTTCAGCCTGAGACTACCCTTGCCACCATCCTGATGAATCAATCTTACAGGGTTTTCTTTCCTATTCTTCAGCCATTGTCCTCAATATCTCTGAAGAAAACGCTGCCTAGTTCTGAAGGAGGCAGAATCTAGAACAAGGGCTAGGTGTTCCGAGGGTCTTTAGCCAACCTTCCTTGTGCTGATGATGGCAGCAAGCCCTCCTGCCGTCCTCAATTTGATCCTAATGGGCCTGGTTCCATTGAGGTCTTCTCACCCTTTCCCCATACTCACCATTGCCTCCCAGAGTCACACAGGATGGAACTATGGGCAAGGACAAGGTGATGTTTGCCTCCAGGATGGTCATGGCCGAGGGGGCCCCATAACATGAACCATAAGTTTGTTTCACCTGAACAACTTGCTCCCCGCTCTGAATCCCTTCCTGAAACTGAGATTGGCCTTAGAAAACTCTATACTCCTTTACATCTCCTTCAACAAGGGCTCTTTCCTTGCTGGAAATCAAAAGAGAGACGTAGGGGTGGCCTTCCTTGGGTGCACAATCCCTGCTCAGGGCTTGCTTTCTCCATTCTTTCTTATTTCCCTTCCCGTCCCTTTCCCATTCCTCCCTTCGCCCGTCTTTTTGAGACAGGCTCTTGCTATGTAGCTCAGGTGGGCCTGAACTCATGGCAGTCCTCCTGTCCCAATCTGCTGAGTGCTGAGATCACAAATTGTATGTCACCACACCCAGCTTGATGCCTATGTTTTGAGGCAAATTTGCTAGGTTTGCAGTTTCCCGTTCTCTGTCTCCTCTTTCTCCTTCTGCTATCTTTTCTTACTTCTTTACCTCTCTCCTTCCTTCCCTTTCTTCTTTCTTCCTCTCTCTCCTCCTCATCTCTTTCTCTTTCTTCCGTTTTTTTTAAACAGTGACTTCCTCTTTTTTCCTCAACCTCTACCCCTGTATCTTCCTGCTCTGTTGCTTGTCCACCGTCTTTTTTGCAAATATCCATGAAATCTGTCCTTTTTCTACTCTGGCCGTTGACCTCTCCTACATGGCAAAGGAAGGAGGGCAGTGGAGTTGAGAATGCAGATAGAATCTTCTGGAAGATGCACCATTTTGGAACAGCATACCAACAGAAAGTGTTCTCTCTCTCTCTCTCTCTCTCTCTCTCTGTGTGTGTGTGTGTTTTGCTTGAATTCAAGGCCTTACACGGCCTAGATAGGTATCCTATCACTGAACTACAGTTATGACAGTGCCCCTTTGTGATAGGAGAATCTACTTTAACTTATGAGTATGAAGCGAAAGAGGCTTTTGGTAAAATTATGAGTTACTCAGACAAATGTCTCCCAAGACATGGATTTTACACCCTGCCCTCGCCACAGGACAATACAATAACAGAAGGTAGGTACATAACTGAAGGGAAATCATAGCATCTCATCTTCTCTCACTTGCAGTAGCTCGGAGAAGGACTTGAGAAGTCAGGAGAGTTGGCTAGTGTGGCTCTACCGACCAGATGCATTTTTAGTGCACCCTGAACATGCATACTGAACATGTGCAGACATGCGCAGGCATGCCTTTTCACTGCTATTCTGCAACACTACAGATAACAGCTGTTGGTAGGGTACTGGCATTGGATTGGACACTCATCACCAGAGGGACCTGCAGGATGTGAGAGGGTGTGAGCAGGCTCCATGGAAACACCGGGACCTGAGCTGTCTGGAGAGGTCTCAGAACCAGTCTGTCTGTTTTTCGTAAGACTGTCTTAAAGAATACAGTGGTTGGGGCTGAAGAGATGGTTCGGCATTAGGAACACTTGCTGCTCTAGCCGAAGACCCTGATTGGTTCAGTTCCCAGCACCTAATGGTAGCTCACAATCATCTCTAATTTTGCCTCCAGAGGAACTGATACTCTAGCCTCTGTGGGCACTTGCATGCACATGGTATGCATAGACACCAATATAAATAAAAAATAAATCTTAAATACAGTTGTTATCATGTATAGAGCATACCACAGACCAAGAATAGTTAGTAATACGTCGATTTCAAGAAAAAAAATTAGAACTCCCAAAGGGCCATCTACCATTAGGTATTATAACAATACACTTTTTAAAATTTTTTTCTGAGACGCAAGGCCCAGAAGTGAAAGGGAGTCTTGCTTCTTGTGTCTTTGGATTGGAACGGATCACGCATTTCATACCATATCTATCTCAAGAACTTGAAAAGGAAGAACACTATTCTGATTTTCTTTTTCCCCCGATGAGGATAAAGATGGACTATTTTAATGAGGAGACTCTGGCTGAACAGCTTTGATATCACTGCTCAAGTCAGACGCTAGCAAGAAGCATATGCTAACACACGTCTTTCTTATTCCAGGAAAGCATCCGAAGCCACTTCTACGAGGGCATATGTTCCGAAATGTTCCCATCAGCAATCTCGGAGCTGTACAGAGAGAGACAGCCAAACTCTGAGAAGCTGAGGTGCTGGCGAATGGCCATCTGGGACACAGGTACAACTTGGGACCAGAGATTGGGACAATGCCAAATGCCTATAAGGAAACTTAAGCTCTGGGCTTAACAGTGGAAACAGAAGCGATTCTGTGCAATACTCCCCGTGACCACAGAGTGGATGGATGGCTTCATGCTGGGGCTCTTGCCCTGAGCCAGGCAAGTGGGGCGTGACACAGTTCTTCTCTAAAATGTTTCTCTTTTCTATTGTCAACCATTTATTCATCTCCAATCTCTTAGCCATTCTTCAGGGCCAATTCAAGGGATGCCTCCTCCAGGAAGCTGTCCTAGACAGACTATGTCTAATTGGCCCTGTGAAGCATCTGCAAGAGGTGGTTTCTCTGGTTACCTGACCACTTCCCCCTTGACTCTACAAACTAAGAGTGAGGGCCGTGTTACAAGCATTCCTGCATCCCTAACGCCTTGCTCTCGGACTGACCCAAGCAAGAACTCACCGAGAGTTACCAAAACAAGGAAGGATTGCTCCACAGAGCTATAATGCACCCCCTTTTAAAAGAAACATGATATTTATCGCAATGGATTAATAGCGTCTAGAGCCTTCCGGGATCTTCTATGATGCTTTGTCTAATTCAGACCTTCCCTAAAGTTTGGAGGTACATAGAATGAGAAGAATGCAGACCAATAGCAGCATGACGAACAGAGATGATTGTGAAGACAAAAATCCGACACCGGGGAAAAGAACACGAAGTGAGAAGACACGAGAGACAGCCGAGGACAGCGCTGATAGGGAAGTCCACTGTTAGATAGGTCCCATGTGCACTTTGGGGTAAAACCCCCCACTTCAGACCCTAGTTGGTGCTGCATGTGCAATACATAGTAGTGTGAAAACCTTCACAAACTCAGAAGACGTCCCTCTGTTCCCAGTCTCTGACTCACCTGTGTCACGGGAGCAGGTGGACTCTGCAAGATTGTCTGAGGCAGGAGCTGCTTTGCAAGGTCGCAGGATGACGGGGAAGGCAGGGGAGCCTGGTGAGAAAGGGGGGCTTTATTAAAGATCACTTCCAAACTGCTCAGGGGCCCAGCCCTCTGCTGGCTGGGTTTTCTAGCTGCAAGTCTTAGAATGAAGACTTACAGAAAAGTTAAGGCCTCTATTTCCTGATTGCAATGGCTCCGGTGTAGGACACAAAGTTAAGGGCGACCCACGGCTGGTTTAAGACACTTGTGGCTCTTGAGCCACTTTTGGGTGCTCTCAGAGTATATGATTCCCCACCACCATGTCTTAGGCAAGGCTGCTGATGTCTGCCTGCCCTTGGCAGCTCCACTCTGTCTCCCTCCGCTGCCCTGTGCTACACAGACTCCTTCCATGAGGATCAGGCTACCCTTCTCCCAGTGCATTTGTTCTAAGATGTCATCAATGGAGTCATTTCCTGATCACTTGGGAAATAATATGTAGAAATAAGAGCTACGACTCCCAGTTTCATGGGCTGTTAAATGTTTTCAGGAGATAAGAAAGAAGACTCTTTTGAAGTTATCCTCTAGTGCGCCTAGTCCCGAGGGGCTGTAGGAAGCAGTTTGCATAGAAAGCATCGCTCAGGACCGCAATGGGAGGAAGTGGCATCAGGAAGGTGTGATGCCAGGGAGAATCCCAGGTGCAGGCTTGCCCGCCAGAGGCTGTCTCACCCTCCAGAGGCTCACTTGGCTTCTTCTGTGTCCCCTGCACGTCTGGGGGAGACAGAAGCACCCTGGGCCACCCTCCAAGACAAAATGTGGTCTATTGATGACTTTGTGTACAGGTCAACAATCTATGGTGTTATGGAGAGGTATGGC
This sequence comes from Microtus ochrogaster, assembly GCF_000317375.1. Taxonomy (NCBI): domain Eukaryota; kingdom Metazoa; phylum Chordata; class Mammalia; order Rodentia; family Cricetidae; genus Microtus; species Microtus ochrogaster. The sequence continues at coordinate 24,443,741 of NC_022028.1, read as the reverse complement.
ATACATCAGCACCATAGCCTGCCACCAGTCTTCTTGAACAAAGTCACACGTAGAATGAGATTCAAACAGGAGGGCCCCTAGAGGCTCAGGAGACAGACCCTTATGATTGAAGCACTAAGTCCTATTTTTAAAATCACTTGAATTTTGTATTCTGCAAGTACATATCCATGCCCATTTTCCAATAAAAAAATATCTAAAATTAGTTGCTAAATGAATACCACGGCTTCATGCCTCCCTCCCTGCCCACCATACCTCATCCTGTCCCCTCATGCCCTAAGTAAGACTGGTTCCCTGGAGAGCCTCCGTGTGTTCCCGTGGCTCTTCAGCCCACGTCTCAAGGCAGCAATGCCCTGCTGAGAAGATCCCACACATACCGGCATTGTGGCCGCCTGACTGAGTCCCGGCACTGGTAACTCCTGGGGTAGGGCGGCCGATCTTGGCAAAACCGTGTTGCTCTTCTCAGCCATCAGCTTGGTTGGCGTGGCTGTAAGGAAACTAGGGTCATGCCAGGGTACAGACAGGGGATGGTGTGCTGGCTAGTTCTTATGTCAACATGACGCAGGCTGGGGTCATTTCAGAAGAGGGAACCTCAATTGAGAAAATGCCCCCACCAGACTGGCCTATAGACAAGCCTGTAGTACAACTTCTTGATTGTAGGTGGTGCCACCCCTGGGTCCTAAGTGGCATAAGAAAGCAGGCTGAAGCAAGCCAGGAGCAACAAGCCAATAAGCAGCACTCCTCTATGGCTTCTGTATCAGCTCCTGCGTCAAGTTCCTGCTCTGACTCCCTGGATGACAGATGAAATAGACCCATCCCTTCCCTCATTGGTTTTTGATCATGGTGTGTGTGTGTGTGTTTTACGTCATACCAATAGAAACCCTAACTAACATGTATGAGAAAACACCATCAGTGTGGTGTGAAATACAGTGTAAACTGGGCTTTCTGGGTAAGATGGCCTGGCTCAACTCAGTCTGGGACTTTGTGTAACTCTGTGCCCCTGGTCTGATGGGGTTCCCATTCATTTCCCATCCATGCAATGGCACTCACAGGTGGGTTCTGACATGGCTGTGTGCGAGGACTTGTGGGAACTCCTTGAGGACGCTGATGGCGAAGGACTGGTAGTTAGACCCGAGGCACCCATGTCAAGTGCGTTAAAGTGCTGCTGGGGCTCCAGGCTTGAGTCCTTTTCCTGAAATAGACACAGACACAC
>NC_022028.1:24436863-24442128 GCF_000317375.1 Microtus ochrogaster | reverse complement strand
ACATATACAGACACAGACACAAAGACACAGAGACACAGACAGACACATAGACACACAGACATGCAGACACACAGAGAGACACGCACACACATACACATAATGAAAATCCATATTTCAGCATTAAGACTCCATGAACAAATGACACAACATGACTTTAGTTCTAGTACTTAGAAGAATTTGGAAGAAATGGAGAAAAATACTCTATTTTTTGGCAACACTGTATATACATTTGGGTAGAGTAGAAGCTCATGTGCCATGTAGCATTGCCGGGAGGCTTATGTCTTATCAGGCACATTTACCTATACCGTCTCACCTTCTATTTTGAATTTTCACATCCCCCCTCCCACTGACTGTGCATTCTGTTTTTTTCTTTAAAATCATTATCTCATCACCTGGAATTTGGGGATTCTGAGATGAGAGGTGATATCAGAAAGAAATAAGGCTACTGTAAGCACTGAACTGTTAACACGGCCAGTGAGATCAACACCATGAGGCCATCAAAAGACACGTCTCATATTGCTGCTCAGGCTTGCTCCCTGCATCGGTGAAGCGCCTGGGGTCTCTCATCTTTAGATCTCTGACTCTTAACTGGTCCTGGCTTCCAGGCCATCTCTTCCTCAAAGAAGGCATGATGAGAGAGAAAGCAGCTACAGTGGCCCCGGCTCCCATCCTCCACGGCTTAGGCCAAATGTAAAAAAGGTTGTAATAGCTTTTTTAAGCTGAAGAAGAAAAAGTAGCGTTTATTCTAAGTCCTGCTCTCACTCGGAAAGGTGGAAATTGCCAGTACCCACTGTGATATGACCACTGACCTTTCACATATGTGATTTCGTGTGCTGTTCTGTCTTTGGACTCATGGTCCCAGTAAGGATGGTTGCCACCATCGTGTGTGTGTGTGTGTGTGTGTGTGTGTGTGTGTGTGTCTGCAAAGAGGACTGAGGTGGTTGATATGAGACCTTCAAGCTGTTGTGCCAAAAAGGATGTGCCTGTCTGTGTGGTGGGAACTAATAGCTGCTTAGAGACAGTCTCCTTAGGTAAGGCTGGTCCCAGGGTCATTGCACCATGACCATAGTGAATGCACATTCCTGTTCAGCAGAGGAATCACCCAGGGAGTGAGTGTGCCCACTGAGGGGCTGTCACAGCCATGGCCAAGCCTGAATATCAATCCAGCGGTGGAATAGCATTTCACAAACATCTCAGCCAGTGGAACGTTAAAACTCCCCCAAATAGGATCACCACAGACAGTTTGAGAAGCAATGTCCCAGAAGTTCCACTTCAAAAGGAGCTGATACCTTGTCACCCAGAAACCTGTGTGACAAATTTCTGATGGGCTGATGGCTAGGTTCACCTTACACCTGCTCCTTGGTTGTGACGTATGGTGTGCCGAACACTTGTCAAATACTAGCGGAATTCCATTCTCCGCCATGATATACGGTGTGTGATGTGGTGAGCTGGGTACCAGACTCTTCCCTAAGCAATGGCAGCCTCCTTGTGTAAGGATGCAGATGATGGCTTGCGGAGGCAGAATAGCAGTAGGTAGGCCACTGCAGACACTGCTCTCTGATCTTTAAAGGGGATTTCTCCTTCCTCCCAGTTTCATCGGCAAGGGATGAGAGACGTTTTTGGTGATCACAGACAGGCTGGTGGGCTGCCACAAAGCCTTTGGTCAGATTCTGGAATCTAGATTGCTGGACACCCTAGAACTACCTTTATTCTTTATAAAATGATTTTATTGAGCTATATATTTTTCTCCATTCCCCTTTCTTCCTCGCCCCCGAACTACCTTTCAACATATCCCAAAGGGGTTTTATTCCATAATTGATACAAGAAAATCATTATTTCATATTGATTGGCAGAATTTTTGCTCTCTTAAAATAACACTGGCCCTTCTAGCTGATAGCTTCTTAGTTTTAATGAAATACAACACTCTTTCCTTTCTTGCCTTTTCTCTTTGTCTTCTAATGTTTCTGCTGCTTTATGAATGACCTTTGAAGGACTGAGGCTCTGTGTGCTTGTAGGTGATCATCACAGTTCCTTGTCAGAGGAAAAACCTGGTCAGATGGGACCAGGGAACTCAGGGTAGGAGAAGGAAGGAAGGCTTTGTAGGCTGAAAGATCTCTTTGGCATCAGAGTTCCCTTTTTTACACCAGATTTCTTTATACAAAGCTGACACAACGTGGCTATTAACTAAGGTCTGGGACACTGAACTAAAAACAACATGAGGATGGGATGGTAGCTTTGTGTGGATTCCATTCCCAGCACTACAAAAATCAAAACCAGAAAGAGCAGGAGGGACAGGCTAGGAACTGGAAACAACACATCAAAGCTTAGTCTAAGGGAGAGACAGAGCCTTGAACTGTTCCACACTCTAGTGGGTTATGGAATCACCCCCCAGCATTTTATCTGTGGGAGAAATGCAAACTGGGCTTTTGATAGCCATCATTGGAAGGCTTGGGTCCAGAGGCTCCTTCTGAGCCAAGTTTTCCAAGTGTGCCCTTGAATCCCCATGCTTTCATGCTCACCTGAGGGAAAAGAGCACACAGCGCCCACTCCATGGGGCCTTCACGAACGGTAAGTGAGCAGGCACCCACAAAGAGTAATGGGGAACTCAGCAAGTGCTCAGCTGAGAGGAATCTGCTCTTGCTACCCAAGAACTGATCACAACAAGCCATGGTGGCTGTCACTGCTTAGCCCTTGTCCGTTTTCATCCTCTGGACAGGGAGGCATAAGCTCACCTTCAGTGCCGAGGGATGCATGGTCTCTGTGGGTGGGTCCTCCAAAGCCAGCTCCTGTCTCCTCTCTACCCGGACGTCTGCGTAACTGCTCAGGAAAGAGACAGACCACAGTGGTGTTGGAACATTCCAGGAGGGCAATACCCAACGGAGCACATGGGGGCCCTCCATAAAACCTGCTCATGACGTATACAGCACAGAAGAACCCATCTGTGACCTCCTTAGAGGTCTGAGTTCCATCCCCGCCTAGTTGCCTTACACAGATTCTAAGATATTGCAGACACCTCCATTTCCGGGATGGCTTGTTTTCTTCCACACTATTCTATCCCTTGGTTTCCCCAAACCTCCAGATACAGTAACATTTAAGACATATTTTTATTTGCTGATGAGCTTCTGTATGTAAAGGACTAAAAACCATGCTTCAAGCATGTTCATTATAGACAGTGTGTATGAAATTATACATAAAGAAACAAAGCCAGAACTAGCCAGACCCAGGTCTCTGCTGAATCTAGGGAACCATTCTGTCACCACTGTCACCACTGTAGACAAACCCCCATGTGGAGCTGTGGGATGGGGAGGTGACTGGGATGAGAAACCGGAGCATTTGACCCCTTATTTAGTTGCTCAGTTCGCTTCCCAGGCTCTCCTAGAACTAGCTTCTTCATATGATTTGGGAGGGTAGCATCTTCCCTTCCTGGGGACTGAGCATCCCACTGGAAAAGACACAGCCTGGGAGGCAGCGGATGACTCCTGGCCATGAAGTCACAAGACACTGGCTGAGGAAATCCAAAAGGATGGATTGGAGAGTGGGACACAAGATGTAATGAAATCAGATCAAGGTCATTGGCCAAGGAAGGCCAGCGGTTTTTTCTATTCTCTGCAAACACTAAGCAAGTCCGTTCTATATGCATAGGTGTGTATCCACCTTCATATATAGTTTATATATACTGTTGCCCCTGTCCCTCAGTATCCATGGGGATCAGATTCAGGACCCTCTTGGATACTAAAATCCACAGATGCTAAAGCCCCTAACAAAATGGGGGGTAGTATTTACACATCACCTGTGTCCATTCTCTTGCATACTTCACGTCTTGCATACTTCCTTCTAATACTTAAGGCAATGTAAATGCCATGTGCACACTTGGTATACTATACTCTTTAGAGAACAGTGAGAAGAAACATGCTTGCATATGTTTCCTATAAATGCAATTTAAAAATATCTTCCATCAGTGTTTACCAAAATATACGAACACAAAGTCCACTTGATATGGGGTGAACTATTAATTATTTTTATTATATTTTTTTTTCTGAAATGGGGTCTCACTCTGTATCCCAGGCTGGCCTTAAACTTGAGATCCTTCTGATTCAGCCTTCCTCATGTTAGGATTATTGGAGCCAGACACTATGCTGGGCACAAAGTCTCTCTTCTAAGCCAGCCTTTAGATGACTTGTCTTCTTGGCATGTCTCTCCTGGGATGGAGAGTGAATCACCCGTTTTCTTTAACTCTGAGAGTTGGGAACCCACACAGGCCACATCCATACCATGCTGGGCATATTGCTATCCTTTAAATTCCTGCTCACCCACCCTGAGCTGAGGGCTCCCCAAAGCTACTAGGGACCGGGTTACTTTCCTACAGGCAGCCCAGCTGTTGTCCTAATATGCCTCAGCTGCCAACAGGTGTTTTTGAAGCCTTAACAAAAAAAAAAAGTATGTGTTTGAGTTATTTGGAGGTAACAGTGTTCTTTTCAAAAACACCAACAAGGAAAAGTTGGGGGATGGATGGAGATGAGGGAAAAATATGTAAGTAGGTCAGTGAAGCCGGAACTTACTAAATAATATCCTGGCAGCTTTCAAAGGGGCTTGACTGAAAACTCATAGCACGTCTCGGAACCGGGAGGAGGGAGGGTGTGTACCCAGGCAGGGGCTCGAGTTCTGATCATCCAGTTTGCTGCCGACAACAGCCAGAGCCTTTCCTCTGACACAGGGTGTCCTTAAGGTGGTCACTGATCCTTCCCCACACCCTTGGTGGCCTCGCCCACCCTCCCAGGCACTTCACAGGGGCCCAGGCTTGCGGTCTGGACGGTACCTGACCACTGAGTGAGTGCACACGATGAACTCGGGCTTGGAATTCCATTGGTGGTAGGTGATGTAGTAGTGGGTCTGTAACCAAATCCACTGCTGCCCTTTGGTTAGAAACCGGTAACAGCATGACTTCCCTTTGCCAAACTGCATCACTAGGAGGAAAAGAAGTAGATTTTGCATGTAACAATGCTCACTGAAAAGTGACCCTTCTCCCAAGACTTACTACTAAAATCCAAAAGTTCCAGAAGACGGCATCAAACATTGCTTATTTCCCTAGCTGCCCTGTAGTTTAAGTGACTATTATCACACAATCTGATACTTTTGGGGGGGGGGCTGTGAGGTGCTGGAATTGATTTTAGGGCCTCATGCTTACTAGGTAATTGATCTGACTTGGTCATACTCAGTCAAACAAAAGTATTACTTCTTCTTCTTCTTTGTTTTTTTTTTTTTTTT
>NC_022028.1:24425602-24436202 GCF_000317375.1 Microtus ochrogaster | reverse complement strand
GTGTTCCCAAATGCACTAAGGCTGAAAAAACTCTTCACGTAAGGGCACACAAGAATAGGTTTTCCAGCTGGAGATTTAAGTAAAAAGAGGCCCTGATTTTCTTGGGATTTTCTTCCTGCAGGTGAGATGCCTTTGGGACTTCAAGAGCTGAACAGAGGATGGAGCATCCAGACACTGAAAGAAATGGACCCAAAATAAACCTGCCAGCCAGCAACTGATGGGCATCTACAGCTGTCACCAACAGTTGAGTCTCAGCCCACACCGTTTTAGAACAGAGAGTCTGGCATGGATGCCTGTAGCCCAGGTCTCCCTCTGCAGCGGCATGGCTGCCTAGAGACTCTATAGTTGCATCTGCAGATGGCTCCTTTGGGGGGTATACAGGACAGAATGCATGCCGGTGGTTTATTAGCTCACGTGAGGCAGAAGCATAAATTATGGATCCAAGGAAGAGGACCGATTTGGATTTTATTACCACAGTGCCGGCGATTTAGCATCTTGTAATGAACACAGTCATGAGGAATCTTACCTAGGGAAGCGAAGCTGGCACAGGATTCGCTGCACTGTTCAGATTTGGATCTGAGTAGAGAAGCCTGACAGAGTGGACGTGTGGGCGCTATAAAGCAAGCACTTCTTGCCCAAGTCGCCGGGCAAGTCTATCAGATGCCTTGTGTGATTCTGCCACCTGAGAGGCTTCTCTATGCTGGCAGAGGCAGAGGCAGCCAGAGGTTTAAAGCAGCCACGCGCCTCAGATCTGAATGTGCATCACCATCCGCCGCAGGGACTTGTGAAAACGGATTTTCTCATTCCTGATCCCTGATGGAAGGAGCCTGAGAGTCTACAGCTGGAGCTAACCTGGTGCTTACATAGCTTGCTTAAGCTTCATTTTTGAGAAATGAAGGGTTAAGATGAAGATGAACTTTCCATCCTGACAGATCTAGCAGCAACTCTAGCATGTTCCCTTGTCAACAAGGACGGCACAGAGAAGAAAGTCCTAACAACCACTTTAGACAAGGCAGCTACTGAAGGCCAGTGTCTGTTGTCTGTTAGCTCAGAGTCCATAGCTCAATGTTTGGGAAACTGTTCCTCATCAAAGCTGAGCGCTGGCACTAAAATATGACTCTGAGTGGTTGGTTTCTGATTCTTCTTGTGAAACGCGAACGAGAAGAGTTTGTGATGCCTGCTGTCCTATGGCATGAGGCCTACATTGAATGCTTGTCGGAATTTTCCCCTCTTCTGTGGCACAGAGTCCTCTCTGACTTTTCCATCAGCTGTAGAGGGGCCCTCCAAATCCCCCTCCACCCCCAAGATCCTGTGCATACCTCTGCCACACACTGGCAGCGTCTTGCAAATTCACCTGCTTCTGGATTTCCCAGTAGACTCTGGCTGGGAGGGCAGTCTGGAGAAAAATCTAACCCTACCTTAATTCCTTGATTGGGATTAAAGAATGTGACTCCTCTGGTTGACAGTGGGATGTTGCTGGGGATCAGGGCAATGCCAATTCCGAGTTAAAGTAGGGCCCGTGGAGTTAAGCATGTGAAAGAACCCATTAGCCCACGTCATTGCTGTGTGGGACACCATGCCTGCCCCCACTGTGGCAAGCCGACTTCCAGTGGCACAGAATCCTGCTATCTGGACCCTTGGCAAGCACACAACTCCCAGCTGGGCTGGAGAGTGGTACTCACGGTGCTGGTGGCACCTGGCCAGGAGCTCCAGGTCATCGATGTGGTAGTAGTCATAGCCTGAGGTGCCGAGTACTTCAAAGGGCAGGTACCCTATGATCGGAGGGGCCCTGCAGGGAGGCAAGAGGAACTCTTTATGAGAGGAAACTGCACAATATACAAGCTGGTTGTAACACTTGGTGAGGAGGGGCAGTTTGCACGCTTAGTGGTTTCCATGGAGGCCTCGTTTATCAAGAACCAGGGGCAGGAAAGCAGTATCGCAATGACGGTCAGGATCAGAGAGCCCATATTGAAAAAGAACTCACTCATTTCAGCCTACAGGCATTTCATTCCTTGGGATAACTTGACCCAAATGTTAACAAGAACTTGTAGATATTGGAGAATTTAAAACAGCTATCAACTGGGACAACCCAATACTCAAAATGAAAGGGTAGGGAAGGGATGGTTGCTAGTTCACAAACGGGAATGATGTGCTATGTAGGAACAAAAGCGTTGGGCTGCAGGATCCAAAGATGATCAAAGAAATCAGAGTATTTCTGTCCCTGCATTTGCTTTTGACAATCAGGAAATAGGAATGGCCTAAGTTGGGTCCATCCCAAAGATGTCTTGGGGCTGAGACATCACTCTGAACGTAGGACCTGGGCACAAACGGGATCCCGACCATCCCCTTAGCTGGGAACAACTGTTCCTCTCGCCAAGGAGTCCTTCCCTTTCAATGTACCAGGCTGGACTTCATTCTCCCAAGCGGAGCCTGGCTCCTGCAAACAACTCTTGAAAAGGACCCAACTCAAATATGTTTTTCTTCTCACAAACCTGTGATCCAGAAATAAAAATTTCCATTCCAAGCTATGCCTTGAAGTGAATTCCTCTAAAGGTTCGTCAGCTACACACATTTCCTGTGTTGGAAAAGGAAGAGAAAAAAAAAAAACAACAAACCAGAATGTTGCTCAGGGTGCCAAATGCTCACCCTTAGTTGGTCAAAAGGAATTGAATGATGGGTAACCCAAGCTAAAACGACTCTGAGCCAATCTCCAAACGGTGCTGGACTGAAATTTGTCATCTGTACTTAATTTCTGTATTAGCTGACCCTAAATTTATTTCACAAGCTGGGAAAAGTACCTAGAAGCCAAACTGTGCCTCACCCCCTTCCCATTATCTGGCCGTGTAGAAAACTTGAGGTGAGGGCTTTTCCTCTGAATTCTAATCACTAATTTAATTCCATCCACATTTGTACCAGAGATAGGAAGTGTGACCACAGAAGGGAAAATATAATAAAGCTCTCAGTTTTTTGACTCACAGTCTGAGGCCCACCTACTCAGCACATATGCATAACGATGGTGCAGAGATATGAAGCCTGGCCAAATATCTTTGTAGATTCATCACCAACGGGTACTGCCTTCAAACCAAAATCCCACAGGAACCTGGGGCTTTGAGATGGGCCCTAGGGGCAGACCAGAGCCTAGACATTTAGAGTTTTGAAAACTAATTTTTAAATCTAACTTTATCGTGATTTTATTCCCTTCCGTAAGGATCATTAATGACATGTAACCAAATGTGATGTCATTGAAATAGGTCCACATCATGATGTCACTTGTTGGGAACTTGCCTTTAAGAACTGCGGTGTCGCCAGACGCACGGTGGCGATGAAGCAGACCTCCTTTCCTAGCGGCACACGGCAAGGTCTCGAGAGGGTGTTGTCAAAGCCATTACAGGACGGGCTAGGCACTGGTGGGAGGAAGACGCACAGGTTAGCCCTGCCTGGCGACAATAGCTAACCTTTACCTGGCACTTCCTGCTTTCAGTTTAGGCATGTTACCTCGTTCCATTTTTACAGCACCCTGAGGAGGTAGGTAAGCCTGTTATTTCTACTGCACAGACAAGGAAACTGAGGCACTTGTTTGAAGCCATCTTCCTGGCTGAACTAGGAATTGAAGCCACGGCAATAACCACTAGACCCCCACTGACCCTCACTTCTACTAGCTATTCAGAATTTGCTTCTTGTGTTGGGGAAACTGCTCTCCAATAAAAGGCCCTCCTTCTATAGCAGTGGGTTTCAACCTTCCTAATGCTGCGACCCTTTAATACAGTTCCTCGTGTTGTGGTGATCCCCTACCATAAAATTATTTTCATTGCTATTTCATAACTGTAATTTTGCCACTGTCATAAATCGTAATGTAAATATCTGATATGCAACCTCTGTGAAAGGGTCGTGAGACCCCCAAAGAGGTCGCAGCCCACAGGTTGAGAATCACTGTTCTCAAGGAAGGGCCTGGATGCTGGCTTTGATGTTTTAAGGGTGAATTACATTGTCCAGCGGTGTTTCCGTTGCTGATAGTCCCAGGAGAAGAAGTAGTGGCTTCTCAAGCATCAAGGACTCTGTCTCAAATCTCATTTTAGGGAGTCTGGGATGATACAGGGCCAGATCACTGAGAAGCTGTCCTTGCAACTTAGGTGGTTGTGGATGGATCTGGGATGCCCTCCATGGGGTAAAGGCTTAATTTCTAGTTTGATGCTATTGGGCATTGGGAAAACCTTGAGGGGTACCCTTGGGATATTCTTGACTCCTGAGGTCTGCCTTCGAAAGGGATTATGAGACTCTGGTTTCATCCATACTCTCTCTCTTCCAGGCATGAATTATAAACCTCTGTTCTGCTCTGTACTCTGTGCTCCCTCATGTGACCATCCTCCTCACCACAGGCCCCAACGCAACAGGACAGTGGATCACAGACTGAAACCTCAGAAACCCTGAACCAAAATAACTTTTAAACTTGCTAAATGTCAACAAGTAGAACAAAATGTGATGACATCTCTCTCCACGAGTCTGTTGTTTTCCTCACGAGTCTAAGAAGACATGACTGCCACCATTTTAGATGGGGAAACTGAGGTCTGGAAAGGTCACCTGACAGTCCCACAGGTCTGCCTAAGTCCAGTTCTCAGGGGATAAAGGATTTGGATCTAAATTCACATCCACCAATGTGTTGGAATCAGGCTCCAATGTCCTCCTATGATCCCCCTGGGTTCTTCATGGGGACAACCAGACCTTTCTTCAGGGTAACTGTGAAGAACTACATGACCTTTTGGGCCAGAGAAATTCTATTATCTGTAGATTGAATTTTTGAGGGGAGGAGAGAACCTGGTTAACTATGAAAATAACCAACTTGGCCCATCCATAGAATCCTCAAATTTCAGTGTGTGGCTGGCTCCCCTGGGTCCTCTGGTTTGGTAACTTGGGTTCCGCCCAGATCACATAATTCAGTCATGGGTACTTTCCAGACCTCCACTGACTAGCCATGATGTGGTCAGGGCTGAGGATCCCTAGAGGAACAGGCCGCATGACCTTTCCTTTAAAAAATGTGGCTGGTTACAGTTGGTCCTTCACAACTGAGGCCTCTGAGTCTGTACACTGGACCAACTGTGGACCCCATATATTTGAAAATATCTGAAAGAAGCCACTATATATCTATGGAACACACGAACACACACACACACACACACACACACACACACACACACACACACACACACCCCCTTTCCCTCAACATCATTATTCCCTAAGCAATTCAGTAAAACCATGTAGCATTTATATTTTATTAGGCACTGAAAGTCATCTAGAGATGGTTTTAAACATATCGGGGGTGTGAGGGGAGATAGAAAAATACCACACTATTTTATACAGGGGACTTGAGCACTCATGGTTTTGGTATGTCTGAGGTACCCGGGAACAGTCCCCAATGGATACTGAGAGCTGTCTGTATAACCTGTGCCTTCTAAACTCACAGATTTCAGCATCATTACGCTTTCCAATGTAACCAACAGCACATGGAACATCAGAAAACCAAATCCATTTTAAAATGGGATCTGCAGGATTATAGTTTAGCTTTCCAATCATTATTTTTGGTTTTTTTTTTTATACTTACAGGTTTGTAAATGAATCTATAATGTGGTCTGCTCTTCGCTAACATGAATAAATTCATTTTACCAAACACATTCTCTGAATCCACTCACATAAATACTAATAAATGTTTCCAAACACGAATACAAAGTGAGTAAAACAAAAAATAGTGGTCTCGGGAGAGTTTACATCTGTCACGAGCTGACTTAAGACTATTGTAGATTCGTTTTGTGGGGTGAGCCAAGAGATTTATCAAGAGAAAGGAAAACAATCCCACATAAGGGAAGGTCTGCAGATGTGAACATCTGTGCAATAAAAAAAAAAGACATTAAAAATTTCCCAGATGTGAAATGCTCTCTGCTTGAATCGAAGAGACATTACCCCGCCAGATAATGACCTAATCAAATTCTCTTGGCTCTTTCTGGAATGCCGAGACCTTGGAGACAAGCTTCCGAGGTCTCCCTAGGAACTTAAGAAGGCTGCCTTCTCCCCGAAACTGATGCACCTGGCTTGAGCCACCCTTTGGCTGCTAAACCCACACGCTGCCAGCAAGAGCCTTCTCCCCGATTTCCTGTAAGGAGTGGACAGAAGCTGGAGAAGAGGGAAACACCTGCCTAAGGCGTGCTCTTTCCCTAAGGAGGGCAGATACTGGCATGGTGGACATTAGTGGGATTTTGCAGACTTTCCACTCGGCCTGGCTGCCTTCCAGCCCAGTTTTATCTGCTCTTTTATAACTTCAAAGGCTTCAAAGGTGAAAATCCCTGGCTCTGCCCCCATCCTTGTTTAGGGAAGTTCCATTATTACTGGTAGCCTGCATTTAGATGCATATTCTACAGACGGGCCCCCAAATTGCATTTTTTTATTTCAACCAGCTTTCCCACCAAAAAATCTTAAATACCTGAGAGCCTGATCCAGGGTGATAGACAGCAAACTGGGGTGAATGTTCTAGTCAAGGCCAAGACGAAGGCCTTGCAGAGGAAGTCAGGGAAGGACACTCCCTTACACAGTGCTGGTTAAGTGTGAAATGACTTTTTCCTTGAAGCACATGGCCCCTCACGTGTTCCAGAGGCAACACACATGCGTACCGTACACCCGGCCTTCGTAGCCGTACTTAGCATCTGAATATCTTTCTGGCACTTCAGATCCCAAGGCAGTTTAAAGTCATTAATTAAGGATTCAATTACCTATTTCAATTTAAATAATAGAAAGAATACATCTAATTACAACTGGCTTTCGTATGTCTCAGGAGGATTTGCCACCTACTGTCTGTACAGCCTTTCTTCCTCTGGTCTCCCAAACTCTTGATATAGAGGAGTGTTTCTCTCTTGCTCCATTTTCTTTCTAGAGTCTGCTTACTTAAAATTGATGCTACCCTTGCCAAAAGCTGGGTAAGAGGGCCTTTCCCATGTGGGAGCCAAGCTTTACTTCCTATTTCCAGCGCTGAGCTAGTTCTCAGCACAGGTTTTCTGGAGAATGTCTCAAGGACGACTTCCACTTGATGCTCAAACTGAGCTTAGGGCTCAGTCCAGGAAGGAACGTTCTGATCTTTGCCAGTAACTAGCACACAGACTTGGGAACCCTGAGGTGGCTTCTCCTTCGGAGTTCCTCTACTCTGGCACTGTAGGAGGGTTCTAGAAGCCTGAATAGGCTAGCTCACTACCCGGCTGATGGATAAACACTGGTCTAAAGAAGGCCTGGGTTAAGATAGTGTCTGGGAATTACATGATACAATGGCCATCAAAGGTTGACAAACAGCGGCAGTGCCTAACAGAGGACTGAAGAGTTTATCTGGAGAGATGCATGGTGACATTGCTATGGATCTTCAAACTAAAATGTTTGGTCCAAAGGTTCTCAGGCTCTGAGCTATTCAATAGCATCTCTATCTTAAATACCTTGAACGAGTTGTCATGGGTTGGCATTCTCGGGAGTCTTAAAACTAAACTCCCAAGGTTCTTTGGGTATTTAGATTGTCTAACTTCCTTGGAACATACCTGACGTTGGCTCCCAAGTCTGTCCCATGGCAAAGCTGACCTCCCAGATCTGTCATGATAAGGACACAAGGCTGGGAGACCTCAGGTGGCAGGAGAACTTGTCTTAAGGGGTTTAGGACAGCACCGGGTGTGCGGGCGGGAAGGGTCAGCACTAACAGCAGATGTTAGCTAGCAGCAAAGGGGAGGAAAAAGATGTCCTGATCCTGCTCCACTCAGCTCATAGCTCAGTTGACTCTCCCCAGATAGGCTGCTGATTAACTACTGCAGAATTTCTGGGAAAGCATACACTAGTCCACACAGAAAGTAAAGGGTAGCTTTCTGGGTTTCTTGAAACAAATGAGGATCAGGCTGATGGGTATTTGGGAAGACATGGCTTAGCAATCAGAGATGAGATTCGCTCTGCAGAAGGAGGAGTTTTCCAACCCCCTATGTTTGACAGATATCCTACATATTTCTGGGTTTTGGGACCATCGGGAGGAAAATACTCTTCAGTCCATTATGGGGCATTGTCTCATACAAATGAATACCAATTTCAGATTTATGTTTTTTACTTTGCAACATGGTTAATTGGGTATGTTCAGAACAGCCAGATATTGGTTCACAGCATGCTTTATTGGGTATGTTCTGAGCAGCCAAATAAAAATGTTCTTGGGCGACAGTAACACACACTGCTACTTCCTGGCCTGAGCACCACCTACCTGGTTCACATAATGCTTGGCTATTTTGTTTCTGCCAGGTCTGTATGGTGAGAAGTAAGAACTCCATGAGAAGGCTGGGTTTGCAGTTTGGTGAGCTGAGGAAAGAACATTGCTCTAAAGGGCAACTGTATGTCTTACTCCAATCTCTTCTACTTCCTGCCGTTCACTGAGTATTTTTAGGGGACCAGAGGACTTTGGTGATGGAATTAAGACGTCCCCTGAGGGGTGGTGTGGGTAGTGGTAAATTCTTCATGTATTGAGGAAACTGAGCAACTTCTTGAGCTCCTCATCCTGTCTGGATATTTTTGGCATATTTTCAGTTAAAATTATAGGCCGTCTTGCACATGAAGTCACTCTCAGATGAGAGCAAATGGAAAGACGCAGCTGATGAATATCTGCTCTATCCTTATCCCTCCATTGTAATACGGACTTGAGATGACTGTGCAGGATCATGGCTTGTTATTGACCATGACCTGAAACCTACTGCTGCCTAATCTGATAGCTGACCTCCACTGGGGGAGGACTCAATGCGGCGTGGCTGAGTGAAGAGCATGTTTCCCTTCTAGTGCTGAGGGGCCAGAGATGCTCACATCAAGACACCGAATAAGAGATTTCCAACCCCCTGCCTCTTTATCCAGGGAGATCTGGTGTGTCTCTGCCTTGATCTCTTAAACCAAGACATCTTAATTAATTCAGCACAGGGAAGAAACAAAACGCAGAAGCAGCAACCTCAAAGCCAGGCAACCTACACAAACCCCAGGGAACACATGGAACCAAGTGTTAGAAGCTGAAAGGCCCCGGTTTTTGCCAGCACTTCAATCTGGTGCTGTGGTTAGAGGCAACTAGGTAGAATGAGGGCAAGGGAAACTTTTATACTCTGGTGTGTGGTTTCTGGAAAGCCCAGGGTGGAATGTTTGCTGAGGGTGACCTATTTGGAACCATACCAGCAACTTTTGAAATACTGTGTTCTGGATTTCAGTCAGATGCACATTTAAGCCCAAGGCTGGGAGAGGACCCAATAAAGGCTTTCTTTTTGCCATGAAATGACCTATCAGGAGTAGAGCCCACTTCTTACGACCCCTGAAAGCAAAGATGTTCATTGTATCCTTGATGCGTCTCTAGCTGCTTCCTCCACGCTCCTGTAGCGGTAGGGTAGGGGATATGGCACTTGGGTACATGGAGTTTAGGAAGGTCCTCTTGACCCCCGTATTTAGTTAGAAGAGTGAGAAAAAGCAGTATGTTTGTTCAAAAGTGTCTCTCCTTGTCTCTCTTTGGAGAGAACATCTGGACAGAACAGCCAAAGTTCAAAAACAGTCTCTTTATTTTCGCGATGCTCTAGAAATCGTCAACGCACAGAGCAAAGGAAGGCAGGACTCCTGCATTCAGTGGCCACCCCATGCTCTCCTCCAGCCAGGATTCCTGGGAAAGGATGGGACTTGTGGTCACCTAACCCAGTCTGTATTCTTCAGGAGCCTTTTGCCAGACAGGTCAGAAACTGTCCTCAAGTGAACACTTCTAAAAAGACTCATTTCTTGTTTCATTTCCCAACATATATTTCTTCCCATGTTAAAAACATCTAGGGTAATAAAGTCTTTTGTTTGATACCTTCTTCCTAGAGTATTGGGGCCAATGATCATCTCCTAAGGGGTGCCCAACATAAGTACAATATTACATTTTGCTCAAGCCTTTGGGCAATTCTGCTGTTTATGCTGCCCAACAAACTGGGGTGGTGGACAGAGGTGAACGGGTGGTCCCAAAACTCCTATGAGAAAGCATCTCACCAGTGGGGACAATGGTACTCCCCTCTCCTTCTTCTGCTTCCCTTGCTCCCTTGCTCCCTTCTTTCCTCCTTCCCTCCCTCTCTCTCTTCCGTTGCACTCCCTTGGCCAAGGTCAGGAAACTGGGGGAAAATCAAAGTGTTATCCAGGGTCAACAAGAAAGCAGACAGGATCCTCATGTTGCACTGTGAGGGTCTCCAAAAGCTCTCATTGGATCAACATCATCCTGTCCCTCCCCTGCTTTTGCTCAGATGGAACCCAGGGTCCCATGCCTGCCACCTCCATCACCCAGTTCTTCACTAACCCTTGTGTTTTAGTTGATACCTAACAACTGTACATGCTAAGGAGGAACCAGGTGATGCTTCATGTATGTTGTACAATGTTTAAGTCATGGTAAGCATTGGTTCCTCCTCAAACACTGGTCACTTCTTTTTGGTGACAAACACGGAGTTCCTTTCTTCTAGAGTTTTAAATGAATGAAATAGTACGGCTATCCCTAGTCACCCTACTGCGGTAGAAAAGGGCGTTAGAATTTATGTCTAATTATGTTTGAATTATGACC
>NC_022028.1:24422352-24425334 GCF_000317375.1 Microtus ochrogaster | reverse complement strand
TGAGGGGTGCATGAAGGGGGAAGTGGGGGAAGGGGAGAGCGGGAGGGGAGGAGGGAGGGGGAACTGGGATTGGTACGCAAAGAAGAATAAAAAACTAAGAAGAATTTATGTCTCTAGTCTGACTGTAGCCAGCCTACACATTTCACTTGAGCTCTTTTGCATTTGTGCCAAGGTCTCCATTTACACTTGGGGACTCTTGCTCCAACCAAACCTTTGTAACGTCAGCCTACCCAAGAAGGTCTGGAGAGAGATGACGTTCTTGACTTCAACATTTCTGCTTTTTGATGCTGCGTGTTTCTTGCAGCAACAGTTAAAAAAAAAAAAGTCACACATAATTTCCACACATTCTTTCAAGCAAACAAACACTGTCTCAGCTTGAAGTGAAAATAAAGCCTTGCTACTTAAAAGATAAAAGATGAAAACACAGCTCAGGTATTCAGAAGGAAGCCTATTTTCTTGAAGCCTTCTCAGATGTGATGCGTGACAGGATGATTTGAAGCGCTATTTGGAAGGTTTTTTTTTTTTTTTTTTGGAAGGGAAACACATAAATTCACGGGGTGCAGGATGGCAGCTCACCAGCCAGCCAAAAGTGACCCTTTGACCTGATCATGGGTACTGTTGGCACAGGGCCATGTAGGAACAGCATCCCAGAGTGCTCAGTCTGAATGCCATGCCTTTTCCCTCTGTGCATTCGGCCATTTAGGATAGTCTTCCACGGTAGCAGTTGCCATGACAGCCAACAGGGACACCTGTTTCAGATAGTGTGATAAATCACTATCGTATCAGTTTAACACTAGCCTTTTTCTTGTTGGTGCTGGGGACTGAGCATGCCACCGAGCCACATTCCAGGCCCACCCTGCATTTAAATATACAGCTTAGCATCTCTGTGCACCACCACCGCCATCCATCTCTAGAACTGTACCTTAGAAAATGGAAGGTGCACACCCACTCAGCAACTCCCCACTAGCCCCTCCCCCAGCCTTGGGCAGATACCCTTTACTTTATCCTTATGGATTTAGTTATACCAGGAACCTCATATGCATGGAATCCCATAATGTCTGCCCTTCGATGACGGGTTTATTTTACTTAGCATCGTGCTTTTTTTTCAAAGCTCTTTTATATTGCCGCATGCATCAACATTGCCTTCTTTTTCAGGCGGAGTAGTAATCTGCTGTAGGGATACTGCACACTTTTTTTTCTTTTAAATCCTTTCACCCACGGATGAACAATTGGACGGCTTCTACCTTTTGGCGATGACGCTTAATGCTTCTATTGGCACAGATGCACAAATACCTCTTCAAGCACTTGCTGTTACTTCTTTTGGCTATGTACTAAGAAGTGGGGTGACTGGATCGTATCGTAGTTCAGTTTGGGGTTGAACAAATCAGCATCCACACTTTAAGCCTATCCTAAATGTCCACTTACATTCAACGACAAAGCTGAGGGGAAGGGGCACTATTTGTCTCTAGGGAATGATACGATAACGAACTCATGAAGTCCAGGACTCCTGGAGCCAGGATCTCTCCAGCCCTCTCCAACTGTGTGACCCTAGGCTGTGGGTCCCCTGGACTAGCCTTTTTGAATGTGGCCTAAGAATTTGCATTTTGACAAGCTGCCTCATTCAAGGAATCGCTGCTCTGGGGCTGGCACAACACTGGCTTTTCTACCAAGGGTCTTCAGTCAGGCAGCCTGCAAGCTACCACTTACTTCTATGGGATGGCTCCTAAGGCTACCTCATGAAGCTTGCCCACGCCTTTCTGATCAGCCAGATCGGACACGGTCAGGCCTTGGCTTTGTGTAGACTTAGGGTCCCACAGAGGAGAACGAATCGCCCCTCCCCCTCACTTACCATCATAGTCACATGGATCGCTGGATAGATTGGTCCTCTGAAGGGCCAAGTCAGCCATGGAGGCCACTCTCCAGGCAAAAAATCCTGCACAAGGACCTGAAAATCCCTCTGGCAGGTTTCCTCTACTTAGCCATCTTTCAAATGAAGCACGCGTGTCTACTGAAATACCATGCGGCCAAGGATCATTTAGGGTGGAAGGGAAAAAAAAAATCCTGGTTAGCCTCAGCATTAGAGTGCGGTGCCAGGACTTTGGCTTGTCCCATTGGAACCTGGGACTAATTTGGCTGGGGCAACAGCCTCAAGTGGGTCCCGAGTCAAAGAGTAGTAACCCAAGCAGCAGAAGTTAGAGCTGTTCTCATGTGTTCCCTGTGCCTCCCACAGGCCCTCCTCCTCAGCTCTGCAGCTCAGCACCCTACTCTCTTTTCCTCTGGTTTCCTTCCCTTCTCCTCTCCTCCCCCCCCACTTCCCATCAATGGCGTCTCCTATTTTTCTTTATAAAACATTAGATTTTTTCCAATGCTATCTGTTTTGTGTTGAGTCTGAGGGCCACAGCAACTAAAGAAGCAGGCCCTTTGTGCTCTGCTCAGAATAGGACCTGGGTTTGAAATTTCTGGCATTAGACCTGCGTTTCCATTTTGCATAGGTAACAAGTCAAAATGAATGTTCAGGTCTGGTTTAGAGTTTGTGTCTCTGCCGTTAGAGGCTGGGCAATTGGTTGTCTGGGTAGTTTCTGGAAGTAAGACTGATTTTTGCCGGCTAGTTGATCCGTTGTAGATTCCTGACTCATGGTCAAACAGGCCCTTTAGTGTGCACAAGGGCCTTAGCGAGTGACCTTGAGCCAGATCTATTAAACTGGGCTCACAGTGGGAATGTATGGGAGAGATAAACATGCAGGGAGCAAGGGGCAGATCCGGGTGTCACAATTCAGGCTTGCTTGGTAGACTAAGTAGGCTGGGTCTGTTCTTTATTAACTGTAAACTATTTCTCACTGCACAAAATTATCCCACCAGCCGGGAAACAAATAAACAGAACTCATACAGTTGAGGGTGCATGCGCAAACCGGCACAAACTGGTGTGTGTATGTGTTCTTGAATGGGAGAGAACACTGATGACTACACACACACACACACACA
>NC_022028.1:24418764-24422252 GCF_000317375.1 Microtus ochrogaster | reverse complement strand
ACACACACACACACACACACACACACACACACACACACACACACACGGTCCTGGGGACAGGAAAACCCAAATGCAGACATGAAATAATTCTTAGGACCTCCTGTGCATGTTTTGCACGATGAAAGACACCGTTGAAAGGATAGGACAATTAAAGCTTACCATTGTTGTAAGAGCGAAAATTTCCTACAAATTTTATGTATTCATAAGTTGGAAATTCCTTTGGGTTCAAGCTGCCTCTGAGAAGGTGGCAATAAAACTCTAAATCGTTGTCAGCTGGGCCGTTAAAGGGAGGAGAGAGAAAGGGAGAGGAAAGGTTACACAGACGCCCAGCCTAAACAAGTCGTGCCTTCATGATCTACGCCACGCGTGGCTTGCGTGGATTTCTTCCTATCACGGACTGTCGGATCTGGCTTCTAACCCTGGAAGCTACGGGCCTGTCTCTCCATAGCTCATCCATATTCCATATTCTATACTTGGACCCAATTAGTCAATTTGCTCACAGATGTCTGTGGTTGGTTGTGTCGGCATCGATTAGTTCTGGTTGTTTTCACATGCCGTACTAAAATAAAGCTGCTCGTATAGAGCCACTCTCTTTAATTTAATCTTTCCTTGCTTTGCTTTGAAGGGAAATCAGATGTACGACAGGACCAATTATGCACGGAAATGGACTGGGGCCTGAGCAAATGCAAGCATCTTTGCTACCGCCTGCAATTGCGTATGCTTCGTTAAGCGGCGCGTGGTAAGCAGGCACCGAGGCCCGCCTTCTAGCTGGGTTGCCAAATATTTTGATATAAATCTCAA
Source organism: Microtus ochrogaster (assembly GCF_000317375.1). Classification (NCBI taxonomy): domain Eukaryota; kingdom Metazoa; phylum Chordata; class Mammalia; order Rodentia; family Cricetidae; genus Microtus; species Microtus ochrogaster. The sequence continues at coordinate 24,421,451 of NC_022028.1, read as the reverse complement.
ACTCCCATGAAACTGCACATGTATATAAATAACCAGATGACAGCCCCAGGAGGACAGACTATGGATTTCCGGTCTGATTATTTAATTAGCGGTTGATTATTTCGCTACCACAGAAACTTTACATTTTGGTATTTCCTAAAAGCAGCAGGCTGCTCGCTGACTTTTGCCCTATTAATTACCCCCGTGTGAAAAGGCATCTCGTGTCATACATGCAAAACATGTTATCCTTATGAGGCCGTACTTGCAACTTTTCCACATAAAAGCTAAAATGTCTTACATTCTCCAAGTTCCAGTTTTAGCTTCCCCTTAAAATATACCTCAAGGGATCTTGGAGATGTTCTGAGTCACAAGGAAAATTATTCTTAAAATTAGTCCTCCCCTCTTAATTCATTCTGACCTCCTTTCACGAGCTAGAGCTAATTCTAATTCTTGTCTTGAGATCCAATAACAGCACCAGGAAGGTGAACTTACATTTCAGGAATTCTGGGGAGGGGGAATCCGTCACAAGCATATGGGAGGAAAGCATTTTATAAACTTCAGAATGTTCTTGTTCTGGAAGGAAATTTAACAAGTTCTGATCCATGACATCCGACTGCAAGAGAAAATAAAGAGAAAAGGCATACGCTCGACCTAATGAACGCCAGAGGGGGCAGAGCCCCAGAGTTCTTGGAAGCTCAGCACCGATGTAGAGATGAAAACTTGGGGGCCACATGGTCTGTGAAGACTCTCCATGAACCACCCCTCCTGTGTTCTGGGGAACTGCCACGTGAAAGCTTTTACAGGGGTTGGGACCACAGCTCGACGAGAGAGCGCTTGCTTAGAGAACATGAGACCCTGGACTTAGTCAGCTGCAAATATATAGATTACAAGGTAAAAGTTTTAGGACATCTATTTATGACTCTCTCCGTATCTCAGGGGACTTTGTAGAAGAGGGGGTGGAAGGAACGGAAGAGCCAGTGGATGGGGGGGACTATCTTCTGGACATGTATGGCTGCTGGGCTCGAGAATTCACAATGGCTGTGGGCATCTTCCCAAGACCTGCACAAGATACTGGCCCCCATCACCATTCCATCACAGACTGCAGAGAGTCAGGGGCAGGGGTTCCTGAGCTATTGGCAATTAATGGTTTCTGGGAAAGGGGGAGTCATTTAAGTAACCACCGGCAACTTGCCCATGATCTTGTAAATAACACCTCCCCTCCCCATGTACGAACATGTACACGAGTAGGCAACGCTCCATAAACACACTGGGTCGTACCAAAGCAAAACAAAGTCTTGAGAGTAGGAAGGGGCACATTGGTTAGAAGAGAGGGCCCGAGGGGAGCGGGAGGGAGATGAGAGAGGAGGGTGATGAGAGATGAGAATGATTATAACACATTATGTATGAAGTTGTCAAAGAATAAAAGCATTAAAGGCTTTTTTAGATGCTCTCCAGTGCCGTCAGGAGATTACTGAAGGATCTCCTGTGGAATCCATGGTATAGCTTTTTCACAGAACCTGGGCTCCGGTCATCTCTAACAACCTCACAGTGCCTGAGGCAACGTGAATGCCCTGCTCGGAGTTGTATCCTTTAGAGACTAACGACACGGAAAAGGGGTCTGCGTATGGTTAGGGCGGGCAGTTTTGTCTCAAGGGTTTCCAACCTGCAGCTGGTTCGGTCTGTTGGTCAGGAGGATTCTGCACTCGCTCACAAGCCTGTGTGTGCACTTGCTCACACGGATATGTGCACACTCGCTCACATTCATATATGCTGCTGTCTGTGGCTTAAAGAGAAACCAAGTGTCAAGTCTGACACGTGTACAAAGAACCACGCTCCTTCCTGCCTTGGAGAGCCCTGTTTGCCTAGACTCCTGCCTTCGGTGAGGATGATGGGAGCCCTGGGGAGAGGTCAATCACTCATAAACAACCATAAAGAGAATGCGGAGTTCCCTGGAGCTTTATAAAGCTCAGCTAAAAGCTACTGTCTATTTTTCATAGGCCCCTAATTCATAGAGTTGGATTTTGTTCCCCTGAGTGCCCAGACAGTGGGAATACAAAATGAATACTGCATACGGTCCAGGTCCAACTATGTCCTACAGAACTGCCAGTGGAGTGAACGGAAGTGGATATGGCCTTGATCTGTGACAGAAGGCACCAGCCCACACAGATGCTGAATTCTTGGGAGGTGGCCAGTGTGACTGAGGTACAATGGTTTGGCTAGAGGTGTGTGACAAGGAGCTCACAGTGAAGAGAGGAGACCCGCATGGCTCACCCTCCTCCTCATTTTCCCCTAGTAGATACGCCCAGTCATGTGGCTTTAATACCACCTGTATGGGGCTTAGCTCGAATCTTCACCAACTTCACGTACACAGACCCAACCTTCCATCAATCACTCAGATTCCCCAGGACCATAGAGTCATAGGTAATCCATGTCATCTTAATTCTTCCCTGTCCTCTCTGCATCTAGGGGTCTCATCTCTACAGATGGTACTACTAATTGGTCACCAGGTCACCTGGTGCATCACCCATGAAAGAGGCGTTCAGACATCCTTACACCTTCATTGTCACACCCAGATAGTTCTATCTTATAGTTTTTATTCCTAGGATAAAACACCATGACCAAAAGCAATTTGGGGAAGGTCTTAGCCAGGGTTTTTTCTCTTTCTTTTCTCTCTCTCTCTCTCTCTCTCTCTCTCTCTCTCTCTCTCT